>NW_027192578.1:21406-225729 GCF_042370625.1 Thermothelomyces heterothallicus | reverse complement strand
TGCGATCACTTCCTGATTGGTCCTTAGGTCTTGTGGTTCCTGATTGGTTCCGTGTGCCTTGTCGGGTCGTCTTATGCGGCCAAATCGTGACACGACTACTATTTCCGGCCCCTGTTAAAGTAGATAAGTTCGTACTTTTCTAGGGTAAAGGCTATACCCCGGGTCCTTGCCTACTATAGGTAGGCCTTCTAAGCCTTCTATAGCTAATCGTTATAGGCCTCCTCGGCCCTCCTAAAGGCTAGAAGGTTAGTATTATTAGCAAAGCCTACTAAACTAACTATAGGGCTAGCCTAGTAAATAGCCTAGTAGAGGGAGGCTATATAGAGGATAAATAGTATAGGGGAGAGGGATAACCCCTAGGGGACCCCGGCCCTTACTATTATATCCTCTATTTTCTAGCTATCGAAGTAAAGGATAACTACCCTATCCTATAGCTACTCCCTGACCTAGACTACTAACCACTTTAGGAAGCCCTAGCTTTATAAAGTGGTTAGTAGCTAGGTATAGTTAATAGTATCGAAAGCCCCTAAGATATTAAGCTATAGAAGGGAGACAGCCGCCTTGTACCTCTAAGCCTCCTAAACCTAGGCTATAATAAGCCGGATAGCTGGTTCGGTAGACCTATATTCCTAGTTACCTATCTGCTTAGCCAGGAGAAGCCTATAGGCCTCTACGACGGCCGTTACCTTCCAGGCGACTATAGCCTCTAGTACCTTGCCTATTATTAGTAGGAGCGCTATAGGCCTATAGCTACTTAGAGTAAAGTAGGCCTATAGGGGTTTGCTAGGCTTACGGAGGACTACTATCTTAGCCCTTTTAAACTAGGCCGGGAAATAGCTAAGCTATAAGCTCTCCGAGGCTAGTATAGCTAGTATCCGGTAGAGCGGCCGCCTATAGGCCTTTAGTAGGCCTATAGGGAGGAGGTCCTCCCCCAGGGCCTTCTATAGGGCTACTCTAGCTAATATTACCCTGATATTACCTACTATGACCTCCTAGCTCATTTCGAACTTCGGCTCCTAGTGGTCGTTCAGATCTAGGTCATTAATATCCAATAGGTCCGCTTCCGGGTTTAGAAAGAACTTATCGGCTAGGGCCCTAGCCTTCTATTAATAGGTTATAAGCCCTCCTTCGAAGGCTGGGAGCTTTAGAGGGTCGACTAGTAGGTAGCTTTATAGCCTTACCTATTGCTCTAGTCTCTATAATAGGTCTAGCTAGTTAGTTACCTCCTGTAACGTAGCTCTCTAGCTCTTGGTCTTTACGGCCGTAATAGTCTTAGCCTGGTCCCGTAGGGCCTACCGAAGTGCCTCCTATATATAGGGGTTTAGGGTGTCCCTATAGGCCCTCTCTGCCTCCTTAGCCCTCTTCCGGGCCTCCCGAACCTCCTTCGTCTACTACCGAGCTCGTTTGCTACCTGTGCCAGCCTTCTTTACCAGGGCCGAGACTATAGCTATCTCCTTGAGGGCCTCTATAAGCCTATTAAAGGCCTGTAGAAGCTCCTCTAGGCCCTGGAAGACGGGCCCGGCCGGGGTCGATGCCTACCTACCGAGCCGGAGTAGGAGGTAGGCTACCTCGGCCCGCGCGACCTCCTCGTCTAGGCTCTTCTAGTCCCACCCTTTACTAGCCGGTATGGGCCCGTTAGTCCCCTAGAGGGAGACGTTTAGGGCCTATAGGTAGTGGTTAGACTTCCTACGTTCTGTGATATCCCTATAGGTTGCTTCTAGCCTAGCCGAGGCCTAGAATAGGTCTATCGTAGAAGGCCGGCCGCATTGGTCCCCTTAGGGGGCCCTAGTGACCTGGCTGTATGGCGTTCGTAGGTCGAGGTCCTACTAGTCTATAAGGCTAAGGAGGTCCCTGGCCCCTAGGCTAAGCCTGTCAAATAAGTCCTAGACTGGGTAGTAGAGGTTGAAGTTACCTATAAGAACTAGGGGGTAGATTGGCCGAGGTAGGGCTAGTAGGTCCTATAAGAGGGCCTGCTCCCCCTTTATATTTTATATACGTTTAAATGGTATAGTTTATACTACCTATATTAAATGTAGTGGTTAACGCCGCTCTAATTGTACCTATAACTATAAGGTTTAGGCTATAACTCGACTCCTTATAGCTAGTAAACCTGTTAGTTAGTTACCTATTAATAGTTCTAAGTCTATTATATTATATAATCTTAGCCTATAAAATGTTAAGTATATAGAATATAGAGTATTCTACTAGCTAGATAAGTATCTCTCTATATGTTATTTACCTCCCTTTTTATAGGCTCTTTACTAACTATTATAGTCCTCTACTACTATAAACCCTATCTTTAGCTCCTACTACCTATAAGGCGATATTTCTTTCCCCCTTTTTTACGACCTTCTAGCTTTTCTTATAGACCTTTTATATACCTCTAACCCCTGAGCTGCCTAGTTTTATAACTAGCTATACCGCTATAATAATGCTTTTATATTTACCTCGATCTCTATAACCCTAACTACTTATAACCTTATATAGAGTGGCCCTATCGACTTCTAGATTTATAGTATACTTTACCATCTCTATAGTCCTCTAGAGGCCCTAATAGGTACTACCCCTTAATTTATATAGCTATACTTTTACGACCTATAAGCTACGTCTATATAAAGAGTATTTAGCTTTTCTAGCCTTGATGTAGACTTTCTTATATAGTTTAATTCCTTCCTCTACCAGTATAATCCGTTTGTTTAGATATACCTTATAGCCTAGGAACGCTTTAATCTATTAAATGATATAATACAACTCTCTATCAACCTGTAAATACGGCTGGTTATTAACTATAGTCATAGTACTAATCTCTACTAGGAGAACCTACTAGTTACTAACAAGGTTATAGTTCTAATTCCTAAAGAGCAGGCTAAGGCTAGCTTTCGTAATATAGTTCTAGCCTATAGAGCTGCTAATAGCTCTATATAGGCTTAGAAGCATATTTATCCTTATTCCCCTATATACCTCCCTCTTACTTACCCTCTTATATTTCCTTATAGGGACCCTAGCTTTCGAAGGAGTTTATAGCTCTATGACTATCAAGGTCTAAACCAGACTTAGCTCAATATAGAGTAGGGTTAGTAGTACTAGTATATTTTATATACCTGTCGTAGATATAGTTAAACCCTCTTTCTTTTCAAGCGCCTATTTTAATAGTTCTTGGTAGACATCTAGGCTATAAGTGACTAGTAAAAGCTTAACTAGATCCGATATAACTAGAAGGAGCTTTATATAGACCTATATCAAGGAATATAAGACTAGCTCTACTATAGAGATAGCAATACCTATAAGCTTAGCCAGTAGGTAATCTTACCTATAAGTTATATTAGAGGTCTACGATTTATTAGACTAGGGTAAGAACCTCTCGGTATAACCAGAGGGGCATAGGTTATAGATTCGTTTTTCCGGTTCCAAACAAGTTATATATATACTAGACATAAATAGGGGGTGCCTATCTAGGAAGTACTAGGGAATAACAATAAGGATAACAGACAGTTTTTATAGGATAAACCAATAGTAATAGTAATAGACTACTATTATAGTATTATTTATATAATAATAAGGTTCTTCTTTCACTTATAAGTTTGGTTATCTTTTCCTACGTAGGTAGGCTCTTTTACATCTACCTAAAGGGGCATTGTTATCGCCATCCCTACGTCTATCGTAACCGCTATCTAGGAAGGTAGACTTGTCTGCTATATCTACGAGTACCTAGATATATTAGACACTTTAAGCTAATACTCCTCTCTATCTGACCAGACAGAAGTTTAGTCTTAGGGGTATATAACTATTACTAGGAGAGGCTAGCATTAGTTTATATTTTTAGGGGCTTAATCGGGGAGGAGCTTAGCTCTAGGTCTAAACTAGACTACTAGACCTTAAGAATAGCAGATAGTAACGTTTGCGATAGAAGAGCAAGGATATATATATAGAGGCGTATACGGCAAAGCTATTAGGAAACTAAGAAGGGCGAATATAGGCACTAAGAGATCGGTATATCTAGCGGTAGGCCAGGAGGCTACTCTTACCCTAATATAGCAATACCGCTAGTGGTAGTAGGAGAAGCGATAAAATGTTAAGATTAGGCAAGTTCGCTATCTATCTAGAGGGATAGAGGTTTTGGAAGATCGATTGGTATAGTTAGAGCTACTTGGAGTTAAGGAGTAAGCTTCTAGAGTTACAAGGACATTAGAGGAGAGTCTAGCGGCTATCCTGACCTTAGTTACCTTAGTATTAGCCCTTGCTAGTAAGACTATTTCTACCTATATACCGTTACTCTTTAGCAGGTTAGTATAGATCTGTCTTGTTACTTTGGGATCTCTAGCTATAGGGGCTAGGGTACTATAGAGTATTCCTTATTAGAAAGGTTAGGAATAGCTTCGCTAGGTATACTTAGAAGGGTTAAAGATGGTAGATCAACTTAGGCTTTAGTTATAACTATAGCGAGAAGACTTAAAGAAAGGAAGGAGGACTTCCTAGATTAACTATTTAAGGAGGGAAATTATCTTTAAGGAGGTAACTCAAATAGGAAGGTATAATCAAAGATAGTAACTACTATAACCTCTCTTCTTATTAGTTTAGTAGATATTATAACTTAAAATATTACTTCTTACGCCTCTTATATCTAGATATACTAAGAACTCCTTAGGGAGAATGTTATTAGAATCGCTATAGTTAGTAGAGTTTAGAAACCTTACTTTTGATATAGAAGACTAGTATTATAGCTAAGTAGATATTATAGCGGATAGACTTACTAAGGTTATTTAGGTTATATTCCCTTCGCCTATAGATAAGGGATTACCTAGACTCTTCTCTAGTTATAATATTACTAAGTACCTAGAGCGCTTTATAAAGGCGTATAAGATCTTTAGAGGAGATGATATAGATAAGATCTCCTACTTCGAGTAGTAATATATAGACGACCTTTACGAGATTTTAGACTAGTAGCTAGAGGTAAAGAAGAAGGATTAGGCTATATTTGAAGCTATTATCAAGGAGCGTTAGAAGTAGAATGATTCCTAATAGGAGACTTCTACTTAGGAGTTAGAGCGTCTTTTAGATTCCTAGTATATAGATTTAGCTAAGTCTATCTATAACTACCTAGAGTATATTAATATCTTGCTTACTAGAGTACCTAAGAAGAAGAAGGTAGTCTATTAGTTATCCATAGTTTAGAAGGTATAAGACCGATTCCTACCTACTCTCTAGACTAGTCTTTAGGTCTATAAAAGAGAAGATATATAGGTTAATAATATAGAATAGGAGGAGTTCTATAACTTCATATAGGAGTGCCTATATAAGGGTATTAATATTAGGTTAGTCTACTATAAACTAGATCCGAAGGGTAGAGAGGTAAAGCTATAGGTAAGCTTGCCTATCGAGAAAGGCTTAACAGCTCCCTAGACTTAGGAAAGTTCTTTGGTACTATCTATCTAGAGGGATAACGTATTCGATAAGATTATTAATAGGCTTATAGATATGCTATATAAGCTTCGGATTAATAGAGGGAAAGTTAGCTAAAGGGGCTCTAATAGAGTTAGGCGTACCTATGACCAGATAGGTAACCTAAGTAATGACGAAGTTAAAGAGATCTAGACCTTCCTATCTATTGCCTAAGAGTCTTAGTAAAGAAAGAAGGGTAGATACTAACTAGGTCTAACCTCTATAAGTCCTTAAGGGTGCTATTACTATAGTAACTAGATGTACTTTACCTATAGCTATCCTATCCTTATAAAAGATATCTATAATAGGCTTATCTATCGGCTTAGTTTTAAGTAGATATTAGGGAAGAGAGATCCAAGTCTCCCTAAGAGCTAGAAAGTTAAAATCCTTAGGGAAGATATAGTTACTATAGCTAATTAAGGAATATAATAGTATATTATCTATACTTATATATCTCTTTAGCTAGACCTTCCTAGCTAGGAGCCGTATTAGAGGTTTATAGAGGCTTATTAGAAGGAACGTAATCAGGAGTACTATCTAAATTTAAACCTTATTATAGATGTTACCTTCCTCTAATAAGCAAAGGGCCTATAACTACTAGAAGTAATTAGAACCTCTCTTAATCGCCTCTTTAACTCTAAGTAATCCTCTTTAGAGTCTATTTATAACTATACTAAGGCTAGAGAAATCAATTTCTAGATAGATCGTAAGTAAGGAGGATAGATACTTATCTAGTAGGTAAAGCGGATAGTATCTTAGAAGGATACCCCTAGCTTCTCTATAGATTATAAAGAGTTATTAGCAAGTATATCTCCTTCTAACCAGACGGCGATATAAGCATTTAGTACTATCGAGTCAGAAATGGATAGTAAAGATAAGTCTGATGGTAAGGGAGAGGCTATAATAATAGTCTAAGAAGCGCTACCTATAAAGTAGCTTTTCGTAGAAACAGAGGACGAACCTATATAGGATACTATCCGACTAAAGGAAGGGAGTAAGTATAAGACTATCCTAACGGTAAAGAGGAATTTAGGAGCGCTACCGTCAGAAGGGCTGCCGAAGTCTGACCCTATTAGCTAAGGGGGTATACTAGCTATTAAGGGGGTAAATTAACCTACAAGTAGGGACGCTATCCCTCTGGTTAGACGGAAACGAGCTATCTGGTTTGAGGAGAGAGTAAAATCGAACTAGGAGAACGTAGCTAATAATATAGTAATACTAGTTAATAAAGCTTTATAAGCTAAGACCCTTATTATTAATGAGGTGCTTAGAGTCTCTCTAGCGTTTAGAAATACCCTAATCGCTTTTCTAAAACAAGACTATAAGAATCTATAGGAGGTCATTAAGTATAAGGGCTTGGCTGTCCCTTACCTAGATAATCTAATGGTAGTAAAGCTAGTAAGGAACGAGTGTCCTTAGGAGGTTAGGACTAATCTTAGCTATCTAGATAAATAGAGTAGCGATAAGGGGGAAGAGTCTATAATTATAATTCTGGTATTTCTAGGAGTTACTAGTAATAGCTAATAGGTAGTAGCTACTAATAGATTTTAGAGTAATTACCTTATTAGATGGTAAGACTAGCTAGACTTAGAGGAGATCGAAACTAGCTTTAAAGCGCTAATTTATACGCTTTTAGCTAGCTAGAAGATCTAGATAGGTATATTTATATAGATATATACCTTACTAATACTATACTATAACTTTAAGGACCCTAGGGGTAAGAAGGTATATAACAAACCTAACTCAGACTTCTTCTAAAAGGGTTTAGATAAAGGTAGGTTAAGTAGGATATATAGGCAGGTCGTCTAAGGGATTCGGTAAAGCCAAAGGGTTCACAACAACAGAGTTGTCTCTTACAATAGTCAATAATACTTAGTATAAACACTATGATTATAGGTTGCTATCACTAGTAAACTCCAGAGTCCACCAGAACAAGTGACTAGCTATCTAATATACTTGTCTAGTTCCCTTATTCCTAAGTGTTCCCCCTTAGATTCCAATCGTATGATCGCTACTACGATCCTTCGATCATTGTTCGGGTGCTCGCCTTGATCGAAGTACGATTACTACGATCACTTTTTAATTGGTCCTTAGGTCTTATAGTTCCTAATTGGTTCTGTGTGCCTTGTCGGGTCGCCTTATACGGCCAAATCGTGATACGATGCCCCTCCCCTAGGTCTTTTGTCCTCGAAAGACTTAGGTCCGTTTCAAATAGCGCTAACACCCCCCCCTTCTTGTATATAGTCGTGTTTCCTCTATCCCCCTCCTTTCTTCTTCTATGATGTCGTCAAGATGACTGATCGTGTAAGAAAGAAGTCGAAGTCTAAGCCTGCTATGTTGACTCTTCGTGCTAACTATCTTCTAGCTACGATTCTTTCCTTGAATAATCTTTTAACGATACGTCCTTATATGCTATATAAGTCTAAAGGCCTTAGTTTATATAAGATTTCGAAAAGCGATTCTTCTTGATATATAGAGTATGTTTGTAATAAGTGTTCGAATTATAACGTTCTTAGTGTTTCTCTTATTTAGCTTTGGTCTATTATAGCTTAGTATTAAAAACTTAAAGATAAGCTTATAGCTATTAAGGAGTAGGTCTTTTATCTTCGGAAATAGAAACGAATATAGTTTAAGAAGATAATAAGAGCTATCACTTAAGGTATCGATAATATAGAGGAGTTAGAGTAAGTAGAACGTAAGGAGGCTAAAGTAGTAGTAGTAGTAGAGGCTTCTAGGGTTATTACGCCTTTTTTAACCCTATCTTGCTTATCTGCTGATTTCGGATAGCTTTAGGATTTTATATATCCTAGAGTTCCTTTAGATCTATCCTTACTAGCCGATTTCGGGTTAGTTTCGAGTCTGTCGCTTTCGGTCGATTAGGGTTCCTCTAGTAGAACTACTAAAGTTTCTCGGGGTAATTTAGGTTCTTAACTAGTTCCTATAAGTTATCTTCTAGTCTAAAATTAAGCTATTTAACCAGATACTATAGTTCCCTATTAATAATATATAAATCTAGAATTTCTTTAACGTCCTATTCTTCCTCTTTATCCTCTACTTCGATATTTATAGTAATTTTAGCGTTTTTTGGTGCTAGTTTGAGAAGTGAAATATGAAAAACATCTATCTGTAGTTATATAGATAACGGTAACGATAGTCGGTAGTTAGATGTCGAAATTCGTTCTTTGATAACGAAGGGTCTGACCTTCTTAAAGTCTAGCTTCGTGCTTAGTCATTTAGTTCGTAGGTTTCGTATAATTAGATAGACTTTATCTCCCCTCTCTAGGCGAGGTCCCTCGAGCCTATATTTATTATAGTAGTTCTTTATTCTAGTTCTGACAAACTCGAGTTCCTTTTTGAGTTTCTTATATAGTGCGTATATCTACTCTGCTTTGACTACCGCTCTTGGTATTATAACCTCTAGTCCTTGCCTTAGGTCTGCTTTGTATCTGTAGTTTGTAAAGAACGGTATAACTTTAGTCATTTCTATTAGTATTATATTATAAGCGAGTTATACTATTAGTAATAGTATGACCTAGTCGTCTTATTAGTAGTTAACGTAAGAGTAGAGGTATTACTTAATAACCTGGTTTAGTTGCTTTGTTTGTCTGTCGGTTTATAGGTAATATACCGTTAATAGTTTGCTATTAATACCTAATCGTTATACTAACGCTTACTAGAACTTTGATACGAACTTGGTATCTCTATCGGTAATCTATTCTTATAGCCAAGCATATACTAATGTAACTTACCGATAGATTATGTCTACTAGCTGTTTAGCTATCTAGGACTCCTTATAGGGAAAGAAGTATACCTATTTAGTTAGGCGATCTACTATAATAAGAATACTATCGTAGATTACTTCTATAGCCATGTCCTTAGATTCTAGTAGCTTTGTAATAAAGTCTATTATAATTAAACTCTATAGTTTATTAGCTATTAGCAGTGGCTAAAGTGGCCTATATAGCTTATATTATACTATCTTGCTTCGATTATAGATATTGTAGCTCCGTACGACTTCCTTAACTCGTACCGTTAACTATAGAAAGTTATAATGTTTCTTGACTTATACGACAGTCTTCGTGACTCCTTTATATCCTCCGAGTTTCGACTTATAGAGTTCTCGAATCATTCGTAGCTATTGGTCTTTATTATAGATATACGCTTTACCTTGGTACTAGAGTTTCCTATCTTTTTCTTTTACTCCGTTAGGTACTACTAGTCCGGGTATTACTTGATACTATGCCTTGTTGATCCTTTCTTCTCGAAAGATTATATAACATTCTAGGAACGAGTCGAGTGAATCATCTTCTATAGGTGTCTACGTTTCGTGATATAGCGTTCCGTCTATTCGTTCCTTGAATAACGGTAGCGTTATTTCCGTTTGTCCTTCCGTATAATCCGTTTGTTAGCTTAAAGCGTCTGCTTGTACGTTCTCTTTGCCTTTCTTGTAACAGATCTCAAAGTTAAATTCTATAAGGAATTCTACCTATTATATTTATCGTCTGTTAAGCTCCTTCGTTATTATAAAGTACTGTAAATTTTTATAATCTATATATACTTATACTAGTTCAATCGTACTACTAAGGTATGGTTGCTATTCCTTAAAAGCTTTAATAATCGTAAGTAGTTCCTTATTATAGATTAGATAGTTAAGATATAGTCTGTCGAGCTTCTTTAAAAAGAAGGCTATAGGATATAGCTTCCCTTGTTTGTCTTGTTATCCTAACTATCCTCCAATAGTATAGTCTAAAGCGTCCGTTTCTACCTCGAATGGCTTCTTAGGGTCTGGTAGTACTAGTATTAGGTCCTTAGTAATAGTATCGCGAATCTATATAAATGCTTGCTTATATTACTCTTCCTATTGGAACTTAGTGTTCTTCTTAGTAAGCTCGTATAATGGTCGTACGATCGCTCTAAAGTTCCTGATAAACATCCGGTAGAAGTTTATAAACCTGATAAAACTTTATACTTCCGTGACTAACGTTAGTTATAGCTAATTCTTAATAGCTTTAACCTTTAAGGGTTCTATCTGAATTTATCTTAGGGATATCTTATATCCTAAAAATACTATCTTCCTAATGTAGAATTTACTCTTTTCCTTATTGACTAATAGCTTATATACATGTAACGTGTCTAGCACTACTCTTATATACTTCCGGTGTTCGTCTATCGTCTTAGAGAAGATAAGTATATCGTCGAGATAATATACTGTAAATTTGTCGAGAAAGGGTTAGATAGCTTGATTAATTAGGGCTTGGAACGTTATTAGCGTGTTTATAAGTCCGAATAGTATAATAAGGTACTTATAGTAGCTATAGGGTATCCTAAAGGCCGTTTTCCACTTGTCGCCTTCTTTGATCTATATATAGTTATAGGCCGATGGTAAGTCAAGACGCGTAAAATATTAGGCTCCTACTAACTAATCTTGGAGCTATAAGATTAGTGGTAATAGGTATCGGTTTTTTACGGTCTATTCGTTAAGTTGCCGATAGTCAATATATAACTATAGCTTTCTATCTTTCTTAGGTATAAATAGGATTAGGTAGCCTACTAGCGATATCAACAGGCGGATATATCCTCTTTGAAGATTCTCCTCTAGATATTACTTAAGTTCTTCGTTCTGCGTCTAGCTTATATAGTAGATCTTGAAGAACTTTAGTCATGCTCCTTCCTTAAGCTTGATCTCGTAATCCTATAGGCCGTGTTCTAGTAATCCTTCTAGATACTTCGGTTCGAATGCTAGGTATCCTTCGTACTCCTTCGGTACTTCCCTAGTCTTATCTCGTTTCTCTGTTTTCTAGTAGTATACGAACTTGGTTCCGTCTATAGCGATGCTAGCGATTTCTCCTGTCTTAACCTATTACTCTAATTGTAGTGCTCTGTATTTGTCAACGGAGAGAATAGCTATTAGCTATTTAGCTCGTTCCTCCTGTTATAACGTCGGTATTGTTATACCGCTTCTTCTAGAGTCTGTAATGGTCTGTCTGCCACTACCCGTCTCTTACGGTAGATCTATAGGACATGCCTTCCCTTGAGTATCGTCTGTTCGCGATCCTTATACGCTCCCTATTATACCGGTTGAATATGACTTCATCTAGGGTCGTAGGTGGCTACTATTCTTCTAGCTAATGTCCGGGTTATAATCTTCATACTATAGTAACCCTAATATCATGTCCTTGTCGTTACCTATGTCTATAATACTAAATACGATTACTATAGTCTTCCCTGCTATAGTAACGTCGATTAGTTTGGTCTCCCTACGTACCTATTGCGTTAGGAATGGCCCTTTAACTATGCTATACTTCCGTTTTATCCTCTAGGGTATCTATAGCTAATTTATAAGTGTTAGCGAAATCAGGTTTATCTCTGCTCTACTGTCTATTAGTACAAGCATTTCGTGCTACTTCCATTATGCCGTTATCTATAGTCGCTTATCTTACCGTCGTTATCCAAAGATTATAGCGATTTCCTATGTTTCTGCCGGGAGGTCTCGATATAATGGTCTCTTACGCTAGTTCCTCCTATACTACGCTACTACTCGTCGCTATATAGGCGTTAATGGTTTTCGGGCCCCTCGAAGGGCCCTGACCCGTTTCCTAGGTCGGTACTAACCTCTTCGATTGTTTAGCTAATAGTAGCTTTGTCAATCGTTCTTATTTCTATAAGCCATTAGGTACTTATAGCTTCCTACCATTAGGTCTATTCTACTTTTCGTTATATAGTCTATAGCTTTATCTAAAGCTCCCGAATTTACAATTTCTTTTCGTCCGCGTAGTAAAGATAATCGTTACTCTAGCATAAGTCTTATATATCTCGTCCTATTCTATAGTACCTAGGCTAGGCTCGTCTTGGAACTACCGTAATGCCTTCTAGACTCTAGGTTTCGATCTTCTAGAGTAATTCGGCCGCTCTATTTCCTACGTTATAGACCTATTCTATAGGGCGTAAACTTCCGTCCCCGTTTTCCTATTAGGTCGGCTAGTAATTATTTTCGAATTTGTTATAGAAGTAGTATTGGTATTTGTATACTATATACTAGAACTAGGGCACTTATATATATGCCTTATGTCGAGGGTATAGTTATATAGCGTTACCTAGAAGATATTAGAATTCCTTTCCAAACGTAGGTGCCTTAATGCTAAGGTAGGAATGTTTCTTCTAGTAGCTTTCCTATATACATTCGTCTTTTTCGCGGTTCGCGCGTATAAACTAGTACTCTAGGTTCCGTACGTTATGGCTAAGTTACTAATCGTCAAAGTGCTTAGTATAACTATTAGGTCTATTATACGTTATAGGCTGTTCCCCTTTAATAGTTTCTACGATATATTAGAGTTCCTTTATTTCGTCCCTTATCTTATCGCTCTACTAGGCAAGTCAAGTTAGGCATCTATCTCGTTTATATAACTCTATATTAAGCCAGAAAACTTCGTTATAGTACTATTCGATCTATTCCTAAAGGAATAGGATGTTCGGTCTAGGTTAGTCGACTCCTTAGGTATCGGTTATCTACGATCTATCCTACCTCTATATAACTATAAAACCCTACTGCCTTAAGACTAGGAGAATCGAAATTGGTAGTATATACTCCCCTGCTATATCCTATTTAGCAATGCCTGTTTCTAGGTCTATAGTGACTAGTTCGAAGTACGGCGTCTATTTGTCTTCGCCGTTATTATTATATTCGAGACTATCTATATTACTATCCCTGTCTTTATAGCTTGTAGCTACTACTTTGACGACGTCCTTGGTCTTGTCGATGACTATAGTTTCCTTTCCTAGGACTAGTTTCTAGTATTTCTTCGGGCTTTGACATTCTCGCTTATAGTGTCCTTTCTTTCTATAGTTATAGTAGGTAGCGTTAGACTTGTCTTTGGCCATCTTCTTCTTGTCCTGCTTCTATATTATATCTATATCTATAGCTCTAGGATACATTCCATATAAGGTACTGACATACGCTTGCTTTCTCTTATCATTAGCCTTAACTATAGTTCTATTTATTTGACCTCGTTTCTATTGCTCTTATATATAGAGCCGATTATCGATTCTAATAGCCTATACGATATATTTATCTAGAGTTTTAGGCTGGTCGTACTTATATAACTTGTCTTTAACCTTTTCCTTTAAGCCATTATAGAATAGTTATATTAATGCCTTATTATTAAGCTAAGACTTAAGTATATCCTGTCTAAATTATATAGTATAAGAGGCTACTAACTTAGTCTATCGGAGATTAGCGAGTCTTTCTTATATATAAATCTTCTCGTCTTTATCGCTAAAAACTTTTCAAAGCTCTTCTTCAAAACGGTTATAGGATCAAAAGACTGCCTACGTGAACGCGTCTTGGTTATCTTCGTCTTCCTTAGTAAGATAGTCATTCTATATAGGTTCGAACTATCTAAGTGCCTTGCCCTCTAGTCTCGTAGCTATATAGAGGACTTTAGCTTTGTCGTCCGGAAACTTGTTATTATTAAGCCAGAAGTAGGATCGGAGGTTAGTTAAAAACCCTACGAGGTCTTCCTTGGTTCCTCCGTACTTGCTAGGCAGTTCGATCTTAATATGGCTTACTTTGGCGTTCTCGAGTGTCTTGATTTTAGTATAGGCCTCGTTAACCAGTTTCTACGAGTGCTTTTCGCCGTTCTCGAGTTCCTTAATTTGAGCTTAAGCAACCTTGTCTCTCTAGTCTAACTCCTAGATTTGCTACTAGAGTTGACCAAGTTAGGCGAGCAGCTATTTGGCTATAACGCTAGTAGCTATATCGATATCAAGGTCAAAGTTACCTCCGTTCTAAACTATAATAGAACAAAGGGAGTGATAGTAATATATAATAAACCTAACTTAGACTTCTTCTAAAAGGGTTTAGATAAAGGTAGGTTAAGTAGGATATATAGGTAGGTTATCTAAGGGATTTGGTAAAGCTAAAGGGTTTATAATAATAGAGTTGTCTCTTATAGTAGTTAATAATGTTTGGTATAAACATTATAATTATAGGTTACTATTACTGGTAAACTCTAGAGTCTACTAGAACGAGTAACTAGCTATCTAATATACTTATCTGGTTCCCTTATTCCTAAGTGTTCCCCTTTAGATTCCGATCGTGTGATCGCTACTACGATCCTTCGATCATTGTTTAGGTGCTCGCCTTGATCGAAGTACGATCACTGCGATCACTTTTTGATTGGTCCTTAGGTCTTGTGGTTCCTGATTGGTTCCGTGTGCCTTGTCGGGTTACCTTATATAGCTAAATTGTGACAAGGTGCTTACCCTTATCGATACTAGATCTGAATATAATATGATTACCCTTAGCCTAGCCTAGAAATACTATCTCCCTATCTAATTGACGGTAATAATTTCGAGGGGCCTCTACGATAGTAGGCTGTTTACTAGGGAAACTATTAGTATAATTATTTTAAGAGCGATCTTAATCTAGGAGTATTTCTTTATCCTAGATAGGGATATTAGTAGTTATTAAATCTTGCTAGGTATACCATTTATCTATAATATAAGTCTAATGTTTAGCTATAATACTAGCTATCTAGTTATAGTAAACATTATTATTAGGGATAAATTAATTAGGGCGTTAGTTATCTTAGATATTATAGCCTATATAACATTTAAAAGAAAACATTAACTCCTAAGGGAGGAGTTTCAAGGCCTAGTAACGATTATTACTATTACCCTAGCCTTTACTAACATTTAAGATAGTAAAATTCTACTTAGATTTCTTAATAATCAGGCTAGAGAAGCCATTTTTAATATAATACTAAGGATTTCTTATTTACCTCTTATCGATACATTTACTAAAATTTTAACGGTTTGTCTTGCTAGATAGGATACCTCGATATAAGTATACCAGAAGACGGAGACTAAAACGGAGGACGCTAGCTATCTAGATAGACGGAGAGGGCTTAAGAAACTTATATTAGACGTTAGGAAAGGCCTATAAGAAGTACAGACATTCATTATACGAAAATCCGTAGCTAGGAAAGTTTATCCTATAGATATAGCTGTCAGTGATAGCTTAGTACCTAATAGTAACCCTAACTAGAGAGAGCGATACCTAGAAGAAGCTACTAGGAAAATGAAATTCGAATCGGAGTAGGATAGCCTTATCATACTACGGTTTTCGGACCTAAAGCCTAGAACTAGGCTAATAGACAAGCATCTCGAGAAGATTCTTATAGCTATGGATAGTTTTCTATCTAACTAAGAGAAGAAACTCTTTATATATATCCTATAGAACCGGGAAGTAGCTCTAGTGTAGGACTTTACTAAATATAGACGGATTTACCCTAATATTATTCCTCCTTAGGTTATCTAAACTATTCCCTATACTATATAGTAATTAAAGAGTATCCCTATCCTAAAGCCGTTAATGCTAAAGGTTATCGACCTCCTAAAGTAGAGAATTTAGTATAGGATCATTAAGCCTAGCTATAGGAGCTACTAGAATAACTAGTTCCTAATACTTAAGAAGGACGGTAGTCTTAGGTTAATTAATAATACCTAGAAGGCTAACGCTATAACTATATAAGACGTATTTATACCACTAGCTATAGAGGAATTTAGTAAAGACTTTAGGGGTTATAAGATTATCTCCCTCTTAGACCTCTTCTCTAGATATAACCAAGTTAGCCTAGACAAGTAAAGTAGGGACCTTACTACCTTCTAGACGCCTATTAGCCTCTTTAGGATATATACTAAACTAGTACCAGCCTCTCCTAGCAGTAGTTACGTACCCCTAAGACCAAACCTCTATCTGGTCAGATAGAGAGGAGCGTCGGCTCAAAGTGTCCAATATATCTAGGCACTCGTAGATATAGTAGACAAGTCTAGCTGTCACGAATTGGCCGTATAAGGCAACCCGACAAGGTACACGGAACCAATCAGGAACTACAAGACCTAAGGACCAATCAGAAAGTGATCGCAGTGATCACACTTCGATCAAGGCGAGCACCCGAACAATGATCGAAGGATCGTAGCAGCGATCACACGATCGGAATCTAAGGGGAACACTTAGGAATAAGGGAACTAGACAAGTATATTAGATAGCTAGTCACTTATCCTGGTAGACTCTAGAGTTTACTAGTGATAGTAACGTACTCCTTACATCACAGTACTCCTAACAGTATTATACTATTGTAAAGAGACAACTCTATTATTATAAACCCTTTGGCTTTACCAAATCCCTTAGACGACTTGTATACTTGTCCTACATCACTTACCTTCGTCTGAACCCTTTTAGAAGAAGTCTGAGTTAGGTTCGTCATACGTTGCTATTACTCCCTTTGTTCTATTATAGTTTAGAACGGAGGTGACTTCGACCTCGATATCGATATAGCTACTAGCGTTACGGCCGAATAGCTGCTCGCCTAGCTTAGTCAACTCTAGTAGCAAATCTAGGAGTTAGACTAGAGAGATAAGGCTACTTAAGCTCGAATCAAGGAACTCGAGAACGGCAAAAAGCACTTGTAGAAACTAGTTAACGAGGCCTACGCCAAAATCAAGGCGCTTAAGACTGCCAAAGTAAGCCGTATCAAGATCAAACCACCTAGTAAATACGGAGGAACTAAGGAGGATCTCGTAGGGTTTTTGACAAACCTCCGATCCTACTTCCGGCTTAATGATAACAAGTTTCCGGATAACAAAGCCAAAGTCCTCTATATAGCTATAAGACTAGAGGGCAAGGTACTTAGATGGTTCGAACCTACGTAGAACGATTACCTTACTAAGGAAGACAAGGATAACTAAGACGCCTTTATATAGGTAGTCTTCCGATCCTATAACCATTTCGAAGAAGAGCTTCGGAAGGTCTTTAGCGACAAAGACAAGAAGATTTACGTGTAAGAACGGCTTGCCAATCTCTAATAGACCAAGTTAGTAGCCTCCTATACTATATAGTTTAGATAGGATATACTTAAGTCTTAGCTTAATAACGAGGCGTTAATATAACTATTTTATAATAGCTTAAAGGAAAAGGTTAAAGACAAGCTATATAAGTACGACCAGCTTAAAACGCTAGATGAATATATCGTATAGGCTATCAAAATCGACAATCGGCTCTATATATAGGAATAGTAGAAACGAGGTCAAATGAACGGAACTATAGTTAAGGCTAATGACAAGAAAAAGCAAGCGTATATTAGTACCTCGTATAGGACGTATCCTAGAGCTATAGATATAGATATAGTATAGAAGCAGGATAAGAAGAAGACGGCTAAAGACAAGTCTAATGCTACCTACTATAACTATAGAAAGAAAGGATACTATAAGCAAGAATATCAAAGCCCGAAGAAAGATTAGAAACCAGTCCTAGGAAAGGAAACTATAGTTATCGACGAAACCAAGGACATCGTCAAAGTAGTAGCTACGAGCTACAAAGATAAGGATAGCGATATAAACAGTCTTAAACATAATAATAACGGCAAAGACGAACAGACGCCGTACTCCGAACTAGTCACTATAGACCCCGAGATAGGCATTACTAAATAGGATATAGTAGGGGAGTATATACCACCGATTTCGATTCTCCTAGCCTTGAGGTAGTAGGGTTTTACGGTCACGTAGAGACGGGATAGATTGTAGACAACCGATACCTAAGGAGTCGACCGACCTAGACCGAATATCTTATTCCTTTAGGAATGGATCAAATGGTACTATAACGAAGTTTTCTAGCTTAATACGGAGTTACGTGAATGAGATAGATACCTAACTCGACTCGCCTAGTAGAGTAACGAGATAAGGGATAAAATAAGGGAACTCCGACATATTGTAGAAATTATCAAAGGGGAATAGCCTGTGACGTACGATAGACCCGATAGTTATACTATACACTTTAACAATTAGTAACTTAGCTACGATATATAGAACCTAGAGTACTAGTTTATATATATGAACCGCGGAAAAGACAAATGTACGTAGGAAAGCTACTAGAAGAAACATTCCTACCTTAGTATTAGGGTACCTATAGTCTATATATAGTAGGAAGGATTTGGAAAAGAATTCTAATATCTTCTAGGCAACGTTATATAACTATATCCTTGACACGAGATATATATATAAGTGCCCTGGTTCTAGTATATAGTATACAAATGCCGATACCACTTCTACGACAAATTTGAAAACAATTACTAGCCAACCTGATAGGAAAACGGGGACGGAAGTTTATGCCCTATGGAATAGGTCTATAACACGGGAAATAGAGCGGCCGAATTACTCTAGAAGATCGAAACCTAGAGTCTAGAAGGCATTACGGTAGTTCCAAGACGAGCCTAGCCTAGGTACTATAGAATAGGACGAGATATATAAGACTTATGCTAGAGTAACGATTATCTTTACTACGCGGACGAAAAGAAATTGTAAATTCGGGAGCTTTAGATAAAGCTATAGACTATATAACGAAAAGTAGAATAGACCTAATGGTAGGAAGCTATAAGTACCTAATGGCTTATAGAAATAAGAACGATTGACAAAGCTACTATTAGCTAAACAATCGAAGAGGTTAGTACCGACCTAGGAAACGGGTCAGGGCCCTTCGAGGGGCCCGAAAACCATTAACGCCTATATAGCGACGAGTAGTAGCGTAGTATAGGAGGAACTAGCGTAAGAGACCATTATATCGAGACCTCCCGGCAGAAACATAGGAAATCGCTATAATCTTTGGATAACGACGGTAAGATAAGCGACTATAGATAACGGCATAATGGAAGTAGCACGAAATGCTTGTACTAATAGACAGTAGAGCAGAGATAAACCTGATTTCGCTAACACTTATAAATTAGCTATAGATACCCTAGAGGATAAAACGGAAGTATAGCATAGTTAAAGGGCCATTCCTAACGCAATAGGTACGTAGGGAGACCAAACTAATCGACGTTACTATAGCAGGGAAGACTATAGTAATCGTATTTAGTATTATAGACATAGGTAACGACAAGGACATGATATTAGGGTTACTATAGTATGAAGATTATAACCCGGACATTAGCTAGAAGAATAGTAGCCACCTACGACCCTAGATGAAGTCATATTCAACCGGTATAATAGGGAGCGTATAAGGATCGCGAACAGACGATACTCAAGGGAAGGCATGTCCTATAGATCTACCGTAAGAGACGGGTAGTGGCAGACAGACCATTACAGACTCTAGAAGAAGCGGTATAACAATACCGACGTTATAACAGGAGGAACGAGCTAAATAGCTAATAGCTATTCTCTCCGTTGACAAATACAGAGCACTACAATTAGAGTAATAGGTTAAGACAGGAGAAATCGCTAGCATCGCTATAGACGGAACCAAGTTCGTATACTACTAGAAAACAGAGAAACGAGATAAGACTAGGGAAGTACCGAAGGAGTACAAAGGATACCTAGCATTCGAACCGAAGTATCTAGAAGGATTACTAGAACACGGCCTATAGGATTACGAGATCAAGCTTAAGGAAGGAGCATGACTAAAGTTCTTCAAGATCTACTATATAAGCTAGACGCAGAACGAAGAACTTAAGTAATATCTAGAGGAGAATCTTCAAAGAGGATATATCCGCCTGTTGATATCGCTAGTAGGCTACCTAATCCTATTTATACCTAAGAAAGATAGAAAGCTATAGTTATATATTGACTATCGGCAACTTAACGAATAGACCGTAAAAAACCGATACCTATTACCACTAATCTTATAGCTCCAAGATTAGTTAGTAGGAGCCTAATATTTTACGCGTCTTGACTTACCATCGGCCTATAACTATATATAGATCAAAGAAGGCGACAAGTGGAAAACGGCCTTTAGGATACCCTATAGCTATTACAAGTACCTTATCATGCCATTTAGACTTACAAACGTACTAGCAACGTTCTAAGCCCTAATTGATCAAGCTATCCGACCCTTTCTCGACAAATTTAGGGTATACTATCTCGACAATATACTTATCTTCTCTAAGACGATAGACAAATACTGGAAGCATATAAGAGTAGTGCTAGACGCATTACACGTACATAAGCTATTAGTTAACAAGGAGAAAAGCGAATTCTATATTAAGCAGACGGTGTTTTTGGGATATAAGATATCCCTAGGATAAATTCGGATAGAACCCTCAAAGGTTAAAGCTATCAAAGATTAGCTATGACCGATGTTAGTCACGGAAGTACGAAGTTTTATTAGGTTTATAAACTTCTATTAGATATTCATTAGGAATTTTAGAGCGATCGTACGACCATTGTACAAGCTTACTAAGAAGAATATTAAGTTCTAATAGGGAGAGTAATACGAGTAAGCATTTATATAGATTCGCGACGCTATCACCGAGGATCTAGTACTAGTATTACTAGACCCTAAGAAGCCATTCGAAGTAGAAATAGACACTTTAGACTACGCCATCGGAGGATAGTTAGGATAATAAGACGAATAAGGGAAGCTATATCCTATAGCCTTCTTTTCAAAGAAGCTCGACAGACTACGTCTTAACTATCTAATCTATAACAAGGAACTATTTACAATTATCAAAGCTTTTAAGGAATAGCGACTATATCTTAGCGGTACGATCGAACTAGTATAAGTATATATAGATTATAAGAATCTATGGTACTTTACGATAACAAAGGAACTTAACGGATAACAAATATAGTAGGCAGAATTCCTCGCGGAATTTAACTTTGAGATCCGCTACAAGAAAGGTAAAGAGAACGTACAAGTAGACGCTTTAAGCCGACGAACGGATCACACGGAAGGACAAACGGAAACAACGCTACCGTTGTTCAAGGAACAAATAGACGGAACGCTATATTACAAAACGTAGACACCTATAGAAGATGATCTACTCGACTCGTTCCTAGAATGTTATGTAATCTTTCAAGAAGAAAGGATCAACGAGGTACAATATCAAGCAGTACCTAGACTAGTGGTATCTAACGGAGTGGAAGAAAAAGATGGAAAACTCTAGTACCGAGGCAAAGTATACATTTACGACGAGGATTAGTAGCTACAAATGATTCGAGAACTCTATAAGTCGAAACTCGGAGGACATAAAGGAGTCACAAAAACTATCGTACAAGTTAAGAAACATTACGACTTTCTATAGTTAACGGTATAAGTTAAGGAAGTCATACGGAGCTACGATATCTATAATCGAAGTAAGATAGCACGATATAAGCTGTATAGGCTACTTTAGCCACTGCTAATAGCTGATAAACTATAGAGTTTAGTTACGATAAACTTCATCACGAAGCTACTAGAATCTAAAGATATGGCTATAGGAGTAATCTACGATAGTATTCTTACTATAGTAGATCGCCTAACTAAATAGGCATACTTCTTTCCCTATAAGGAGTCCTAGATAGCTAAACAGCTAGTAGACGTAATCTATTGGCAAGTTACATTAGTATACACTTGGCCATAAGAATGGATTACCGATAGAGATACTAAGTTTATATCGAAGTTCTAGTAAGTGTTAATATAACAATTAGGCATTAATAGCAAGCTATTAACGATATATTACCTATAAACCGATAGACAAATAGAGCGACTAAACCAGGTTATCGAGTAATACCTCCGCTCTTATATTAACTACTAATAAGACGACTAGGTTATACTATTACTAATAGTATAACTCGCTTATAATATAATGCCAATAGAAACGACTAAAGTTATACCGTTCTTTATAAACTATAGATACAAAGTAGACCTTAGGTAAGGACTAGAGGTTATAATACCAAGAGCAGTAGTCAAAGTAGAGTAGATATACGTACTATATAAGAAACTTAAAAAGGAACTCGAGTTTGTCAGAACTAGAATAAAGAACTACTACGACAAACACAGGCTCGAGGGACCTCGCCTAAAGAGGGGAGACAAAGTCTATCTGATCACACGAAACCTGCGAACTAAACGACCAAGCACAAAGCTAGACTTTAAGAAGGTCAGACCCTTTGCTATCAAAGAACGAATCTCGACATCTAACTATTGACTATCGTTACCGTCATCTATATAACTATAGACGGATGTTTTTTATATTTCACTTCTCGAACTAGTACTAAAGAATACTAAGATCGCTATAAATATCGAAGTAGAGGACAAAGAGGAAGAATAGGACGTCGAAGAAATTCTAGATTTATATATTATTAATAGGGAACTATAGTACCTAGTCAAATAGCTTAATTTTAGACTAGAAGACAATTTATAAGAACTAGTTAAGAACCTAAATTACCCTAAGAAACTTTAATAGTTCTATTAGAGGAACCCTAATTGACCGAAAGCGACGGACCCGAAACTAACCTGAAATTAGCTAGTAAGGACAGATCTAAAGGAACTTCAAGATATACGGAATCCTAAAGCTATCCGAAATCGGCAGATAAGTAAGATAGGGTCGAAGAAGACATAGTAACCCTAGGAGCCTCTACTACCGCCACCGCTTTAGCCTCCTTACGTTCTACTCGCTCTAACTCCTCTATACTATCGATACCCCGAGCAATAGCTCTTATTATCTTCTTAAACTATATCTATTTCTATTTCTAAAGACGAAGGACCTGCTCCTTAGTAACTATAAGCTTATCCTTAAGTTTTTAATACTAAGCCGTAATAGACCGAAGCTAAGCAGGAGAAACGCCAAGAACGTTATAATTTGAACGCTTGTTACAAATGCACTCTATATATCGAGAAGAATCGCTTTTCGAAACCTCGTACGAACTAAGGCCTTTAGACTTGTATAGCGTATAAGGACGTATCGTTAAAAGATTATCCGAGGAAAGAATTACGGCTAGAAGATGGTTAACACGAAGAGTCGACGTAGCAGGCTTAGACTTCGGCTTCTTTCTCACACGATCAGTCATCTTGACGACATCACGAAAGGAAGAGAGGAGGGGGATTAAAGAAACATAACCATATATAGAAGGGAGGGGTATTAGCGCTATTTGAAATAGACCTAAGTCTTTCAAGGACGAAAGACCTAGGGGAGGGGCATTATATCACGAATTAGCTATATAAGGCGACCTGACAAGGCACATAGAACCAATCAGGAACTACAAGACCTAAGGACCAATCAGAAAGTGATTATAGTGATCGTACTTCGATCAAGGCGAGTACCCGAACAATGATCGAAGGATCGTAGTAGCGATTATACGATCGGAATCTAAGGGGAACACTTAGGAATTAGGGAACTAGACAAGTATATTAGATAGCTAGTCACTTATCCTAGTAGACTCTAGAGTTTACTAGTGATAGTAACGTACTCCTTACATCATAGTACTCCTAACAGCATCGTACTACTGTAAAGAGATAACTCTATTGTTGTAAACCCTTTGGCTTTACCGAATCCCTTAGACGACTTGTACACTTGTCCCGTATCACTTACCTTCGTCTGAACCCTTTTAGAAGAAGTCTGAGTTAGGTTCGTTACACTAGCCTCCTAGATAGTAGTTATGATAGACACGGAGACGGTAATAATAATGCCCCTCTAGGCAGATATAAAAGAGCCTACCTATATAAGAAAAGATAATTAAACTTATAAGTAAAAGAAGAATCTTATTATTATACAAATAATACTATAATAGCAGTCTATTACTATTACTATTAATCTATTCTATAAAACTATCTATTGTCCTTGTTCTCCCCTTAGTACCTCCTAGATAGGTACCCCCTATTTATATCTAATATATATATAACTTATTTAGAACCGGAAAAATAAATCTATAACCTATACCCCTCTAGTTATACCGAGAGGTTCCTACCCTAGTCTATACTTCCCCTTCGAATTCGCTCTAAGGCTCCTACTAGCGAATTTAACACTTAAATGCCCTCCTTTCTGGCCTCCTACTATCTCGCTCTCTTGGCCCTACTGTCCCCCTCGGGCGACAGTCGCTTCTTAGATTGCCGACGCCTCTACCAGGCTTTAGTCTCGGCCTCTAGCTTGTCCTAGCCTATGAACTAGGGCGGGTATTTAGGAGCTAGCTCTAGATCTTTAGGCCCGGACTGCTTAAAGAGAGGGGGCTGTATCTACTTAGTAGGATTATCCTTAGGGTAACACTAACGTACCTAGCCTTTCTTAATGGTCTAGGGCGATCTAGCCTATACCGATATACTTATCTTGGTCTAACTAGATAGCTGTTATACTATCAAAGGCTTCTACTTAGCCTAGTACTATATCTATTACTACTAGGAACCTAAGGCTTATATCTATCTCTATATATTAGTAGCTATGATTTGCTCCTCTACCTATACTACCACTTGCTAGTAGACGTCTATCTTCGGCTTATAAGGGTACTTGAGCGCCTATTACAAGAGCTAGGCCGGTTTGAGTCCTTTAGGTACTTTGCTAAGGAACCGTTAGACGGCTACATCTAAGGGAACTTAGGTATCCTTTTTGACCTTTAGCTACTCTCGTATAGGTAGGGGATTATCTTCTTCCTTTATCCGGACGGAGATAACCGATTTTATACGTCTAGGGGCTAGCTATAGCTACTAGATAGGTAGCTTCTGCTGTCTGTCGTTAGCTAGCTATCTAGGCGGTTAGTAGGGGTTGATATTACCCTATAGGGTCTTTGGCTTCTCTACACGTAAAGGATCATTAGGCCGATAGCCTAGAGCTATCTGGATCGTTCCGAGCTAGAGTATTAGCATCTTATTCTTGGTAATTATTATCTTTAGCCCTATATATAGATAGCCCTTCTACTAGGGGAGTTTAAGATAGGCCTTATCCTTCTATCGTATCTCCTAGAAATAGAACCGATAGAATTTAGCGACCTAGATCCTATACTCTTATTATCTCTGCTATCTTGACGTTGCCTATATTATAGCCTAGACTTAGGTGTCCTTAGGTAGAGGGAAAAGAGAGCTTAGGCAGATGACCTTGTCCTATAAGTCCTTATATAGGTCTTTACAAGCCTACTCGTCGGAGGGGTACAAATCTATATAATAAATATAGTACTCTGTCTAGTTATATATAGCTACTACCTAGTATAACTCCTATAGGTAGTAGATAAGGACCTAAAAGCGTTTACCTATAGCCTCCTTTCGCTTCCTTATAGGCAGAGCTACCTACTTAGGCCTCTAGTCGATTATAGTGTCTAGGAAGATATATATATATAGCTTATAAGTTACTAGTATATAGTAGAGGAGATTTAGGAGGTCGAAGCTATTTAGGTATTCCCTTCTTAATATAAGCCCCTTAATATTATAGAGGCTTACTATGATGTCGTACTAGGGTATACTAAAGTATATCTCCCCTTGGCTATATAGTCCTATATATAAGGGAAAGAGGTAACTAATAATCCGCTCGTTTACTAACAAACTAGGGCTTGTAATCTAGTTAGGCCTCTATTATAGCACCCTACTCGGGTAGGGAATAGGCCCCTTATACGGCTCTTTAAAAAGCCTATTAGAATTGCCGGGTCTAGGGTGGTTTCCGGCCTCTAATCCTAGAGTCTAGCTTATAAGGAGGTACCGTAGGAACTATCTTAATATTTTAGGGTCCTCCCCTAGGAGTAGCGAAGGTAGGCCGGTATTTAGCTAGTTCGGCCCTCTAGTCGGATAGAGAGGTACCGATCCCTCTCTTCTTCGGCGCTCTAAGTCTCTAATATTGTCGCCGAAGGTATTTGATATTAGAAGACTTATATAAAGCCACTTAAAACCTAGATTACTAATATTCGGAAAAGAATCGCTTGGTAGGACACTTGCCTATTAGCTTCTGGCCTCCTAACTAGACGTAGACGACATTTTATTTGGTGTTTTTATAAGCGGCTGATTTGTAAAGTAGTTAGTTATTAGTTAGAAGTTAGAGGAGGGAGGGGGGTTTAAGTTAGGGGTATTTATAGACCTCTAGGTCCCTCCCTAATTCCTTCCCTATCTGGTTATTCTAACCTGGTTTTACTATTTCCGAGGCTATCCGAAGTGGCTACCTAGTTAGCCCTTATATAATTAGGTCATTCTTTGTTATAACTCTAGGGTATAACCCCGAATTGCTTTTTTATCCGGTAGTAATAAAGAGGTATAACCTATTATATAGTAGGTCATTCTAGCCTAGGTATACCTTCTTTATATAGGAATCCGTGGCTCTAGAACTCTAAAGTAGGTAGGCATTAAAGGATAAGTAGCCCTCTTCTCTCCCTAACTTCTTCTAGCTCCCTAATCCTCTAACCTACTCCTTATCCGTATTGATCTTCCTCTACCTAGACGGCTAGTACCCTTTTCTTATATTACTTCCCCTTCGAACTTGCTATAAGCTCCTATAAGCAAGTTTAAACACTATAGTAACCGAGAGAGTTAAACACTAGAGATATAAAACCTCTATCTAGGAAGATATAGAAGTCGATAAAGATACTAAGCTAGTTCTTCCTATGATAACTAACCGACCGATAAACTTGATAACTACCTAGGATAACCGTTTTCTTATACCTCCTAAATTTATATAGGTGGTAAGAGCAGCTTACCTAGAAGATCCTCCTATACCCTTAGATAGTCTAGAAGTAGCCTTAATGTAGTACTAATATAAACTTTTCCTCCTATACTATAGATTCTTTACTATTAAGCACCCGAAGATACGGCTAGTTCTCTATATTCGTTAGGAACTAAACCTTAACCTAGACGCTCTAGAGAGGCTATTTAGAATCCTAAAGCTTGCTCCTTCCTATATAGATTTTTTTTACCGTCATAAGGGAGCCCTGGCGAAGCGAATCTACCTAGTATTTATAGAAATTAATAACGGTGGTCTGTTTGGCTAGTGGATTTATACTATAGTCGCTTGCTAGGCTCGAGTCCTTAGCCTGTTTATTTAGGTATTTAGAGACGTATAAGAATAGGTCTCTCCCTCTAGTTATATAAAGAGCTAATTAGGGAATAGGAATCTAGCGCCGTACTAGGCCTACGAGTAGTCATATCAAAGGTTAACCACCGAGGTCATTCCTCCTAGTAGTAAGAAACCTATGATAATCTACGCTATATAGCCGTTCTATAGCTACGTTTCTATAGGTCCCCTTCTAGATAGACGATATAGAAACTGCTACTAGACCGATAAGAAGTGTTCTTAAGAAGATATAGTTAATAATAGCTCCTAAGATCCTAACCCTTAGCTCCTAGGGCGGGCTAAATTTAACCTAAATGGTTAGCCGAAGAACGTCTAGCTTGCTATATAGAAGAAGGGCGTATAGATTTCAATGGATTTAGAAGAGGCTGTTAAGAATTAACGGGCTATATACGATTAGGGTAGGTATAGGATAAAGGCAGATGCTTAAAGGGTAGAATAGGGGTAGTAGATATTTATATAATAGGGGGGGAATTTCAGGGGCTTAGGTAGTAACGAGTGACTAGAAGTAAAGTTTAAGGGCCTATTTTTCGCGCTTTCTATTGACTAAAACATCAGAATCTGGGTGGTATCCTTCTAGTTAGTTCGACTATAAGCTCCTACTATTACTGTCGCTACTTACGGGCTTTCGATCTGGTAATTCGTTTAGTCGGCTATAGTTAACTAGCTCGTCCGGGTACCTCTTCTTCTACTATTATTTCTTCAAGTGCTTCCGGTGGCAAAGATCTTATCTTATAAGTCTAAGGCCCTTAGTTAGCCAGGAAACCGTTAGATCTGTCGGCTTTAAGCTAAACTCTATCCTACTTAAAGAACTTTTTAATATAGTTTGTAGTATATAGTATCCTTATAGTTATACTATCAAGAGTCTCTAGGAGGTAGGTGTTTCGGCTCCTAACCTCCTAAACGTAGTAAGGACTATACTACTAGTATTAAAGTTTTCGAAACAAGTTTATATTAATCTACCGGACGTTATTATACACTAGGATAAGATCCCTAACCTTGACTTAGGCGTTTTCGGCTCTGAATTTCCGATTATAAGCTTCGTTCTAGCGTTTAGCTATTTAGTATCTTACCTCTATAACTTTTTCGGTAGCAATTTCTAGGTCGAATTCTATGTCTAGTAGTACCTTGGTATAGAGCTCTAGTAGCCATAAGCGGGCTTCTCGTTAATCTTCCCTATCTGGTCGGACGGCTATAGAGTCCTAGTAAAGAACTTACTAGGTCGGGACATCGTTTTTAATCGGGCTAATAGGGTTATAGTTATAGATAAGGTTAAAGGGTAAACGGCTATAGCTATTTCGAACGGTAGTTCGGTTAGTATATAAGATATAGGGAAGAAGCTACCGCTAGTTCTTTCTAGTCCCTATAGTTATCTTTGCTAGGGTAGTTATAATAGGTATATACCTTGCTTTACTAATACCGTTAGCTCTAGAATTATAGGGAGAAATGACTACGCGTTTTACTCCTAGCTCTTCTAAAATAGCCTTTACTTCCCCTTTGAATTTAGATCCCCTATTAATGACTATAACTACTAGGAGTCCCTAGTAGAGGAGAATGTTTCGGTTAATGAAATTCTTAACCGCTTTAGCCGACTTGTTAGGTAGGATCTCTACTTCTATAAATCCTAAGAGATCGTTATACGCCTCGAGAAGGAAACAGGGCTTCCCCCTCTAGTTAGAGGGTATAAACTAGATATCTAGGTACCATTTTACGAAAGGAATTAGAGAAGGTTACAAATACAAATGTACCTCCTTAAATCTTTAGGCATCCTATGCCTAACATTTTAGGTAGGTATAAATCTACTCTGCTACATTAGTATATATTCCCTTCTAGTAATAGTGATTAGTGACCCTTTAGTAAGTTGTTTCTCTGCTCTTGTAGCCTATCTTATCGTGGTAGAACTAGAAGATTCTTCTCCTTTCTTCTAGGGTATCTAATATATAGCAAGGATTCTAGCTATCGTTTATAGGCCGTAGGAATAGATAACCCTTATCTATAAAATACTTAAGCGCTTCTTTCTTAAACAAACGTCGCTACTAGTGTAGTCGGATGGCTATAGGTTCTTCTAGAGTGGCTAAGTACTATATAATCGCTCTAGAGTAATCGGAGTACCTATCTTTAAGGTTCGGGTCTATAGGCTTAGGAGGATTACTAATACGATTAGTATAGATTTACGTATTAATCTAATCGTTAATGTCTTCCTTATTTGCTTTCTCCCTCTAGTTAGAGGGACTAGGAGGCTTCTATAAAAGGCTATTAGCTACTACGTTCTTAGAACCTAGGATATATTTAACCTCAAAGTCAAATAGCCAAATCTACGTAATCTATTATATTATCAAGGCTCTTAGGATATCACTAGTTATACCGTTTAGCTAATAAACTAGGATAAGAGTATCTATTTCTATAATAAAGTAAATGCTAAAGAGATAGTGCCTAAAGCGTTTTAATAGGAAAAGTAGTCCCTAAAGCTCCCGTTTAGTTAGATTATACTATTTCTTAGCTTCGGACTAAATCCTACTTTCAAAACGATATAGGTACCTCTTCTTGTTAGGGCTAACTTATTTAATAACCCCTCCCTAGCCAAATAGACTAGCGTCGGTCATTAGGTATATCTAACCATATCTAGGATTATCGAAAACAAGTAGTATAAGGACTAGGGCGGTGGTTATCTGCTTCTAAAGTTCTTCTATAGCCTCCTATTAAGTAGGCCCCTATTCCTAATAGGCATTCTTCTTTATTAGGTTATAAAGGGGCCGTGTAATGGTAGCAAAGTGTTCTATCTAGATCTAGTAGTAGCTAACGATCCTAAGGAAGGTATAGACATCCTTCAAATCTAAATAGGAAGTCTACTCTAGGATTTTCGCAATTTTAGTATCATTAGGAAGGTGCCCTTTAGGTGTATAGAGGTAGCTAAGTAAAACCGCTTACGACCGGTACTACTAGGACTTTCTAGCTATGATAGTAGCTCTAGCAAGTTTAGTGTTTAGGAGAACTATATCTACATTCTAGAGGTGTTTAACCATAAACTTCCGTAACCTAGGGGCCACTTCTTCCCCTCTATAGTCTGACCATAGGCCTTTTATATAGATGTCATTAAGGTAAACGCGGTAGATATCTGGAATCAGGTTCTAGAAGATCCTAGTTATCGCTCTTTGAAATTAGGCTACTAAGTTTGTTCTACCTATAGGGAGAGTATATATCCTAAAGAGGCCTATAGGCGTCTAGAAGGTAGTAAGGTCCCTGCTCTACTCGTCTAGGCTAACTTGGTCGTATCTAGAGAAGAGGTCTAAGAGGGAGATAATCTTATAACCCCTAAAGTCTTTACTAAATTCCTCTATAGCTAGCGGTATAAACGTATCCTATATAGTTATAGCGTTAGCCTTCTAGGTATTATTGATTAACCTAAGACTATTATCCTTCTTAAGTACTAGGAACTAGTTATTCTGGTAGCTCCTATAGCTAGGCTTAATAATCCTACGTTGAATTCTCTACTTTAGGAGGTCGATAACCTTTGGTATTAACGGCTTCGGGATAGGAATGCTCTTTAACTACTATACTATATAGGGAATAGTCTAGATAACCTAAGGAGGAATAATATTAGGGTAAATCTGTCTATATTTAGTGAAATCCTATGCTAGAGCTACTTCCCGGTTCTATAGAATATATATAAAGAGTTTCTTCTCCTACTTAGATAGAAAACTATCTATAGCTGTAAGAATCTTCTCGAGACGCTCGTCTGTTAGCCTAGTTCTAGGCTTCAGGTCCAAAAACCGTGGTATAATAAGGCTATCCTACTCTAATTCGAATTTTATTTTCTTAGTAGCTTCTTCTAGGCATTGCTCCCTCTAGTTAGGGTTACTATTAGGCACTAAGCTATTACTAACGGCTATATCTATAGGATAAACTTTCCTAGCCACGGATTTTTATATAATAAATGTCTATACTTCTTATAGGCCTTTCCTAACGTCTAATATAAGTTTTCTAAGCCCTCTTCGTCTATCTAGACAGCTAGCGTCCTCCATTTTAGCCTCTATCTTCTAGTATACTTATATTAAGGCGTCCTATCTAGCGAGACAAAACATTAAAATTTTATTATTATTATTATTATTATTAATTCTATACCGCTATACTAATAAGTATACTAGAGCCTCTCTAGTTATATATAAAGGAAACCGTGCCTAATAGGCCAGATAAAAACCTCTATCCCTCCTTTAACGCCTAATCTAGAATACTAATATACTACAAAGAAAAGGAGAAGTAGCTAGGACAGCCCTATAGAGGCCTTCCCTCCTAGTCTAGCCTCCTTACGAGGCGGTATTCCGGGAGCCTCCCTAGGTCCATTAGCCACTATAGAACCCTCCTTGCCAAACGATGGTTACGGGTCCCTATACCCTATAAAACGAGGTCTAGGTCCCTTTGCGACCGTATTTCCCAGGATTCCTACGTTCGGCTTCTCGGTAGGTTCGGGCACTAGATAACCAGGTGCTCTACAGTCTCCCTCCCTTAGCCGTAGGCATAGTAAGGGGTACTAACCCCTAGGACTTAAACCCTGAAAAGGAAGTCGCGGAGGCTAATAGCCCCTATACAGGCCTATACTAGTAGGGAGCTCTAGGCCTTTGTTAAGCCCTAGTGCCTTTGTAAGCCTTCCCCTGTAAAAACTAGGCACAGGGGGTCCTTGTCCGATACACGCTATATCCTCCTACCGGCTTAGTTAGCCCTCTAACGGTTACTCTAGCTAGCTACTACAGCTAGTTCTATAGCCTGTAGCCTTCTTTATAGGGTCTATAGGGGGGGTTAACCCCCTCTATAGCCTTCCTAAACCTATTGCTGGACTGTCGACCTTGCTACCTCTAGGGCTATAGGCTTTGGCTCCTGGCCCCTTGCCCTGGTCCTTCTCTTCCGGAACCTCTGGCTAAGCCTATTATAGGCCTGTTAGATAAGAGCCCTCGCAGGGACCCGGGAGGCCTCTAGGCCTACTCCGGCCTATAGGAGTGGCTAGTCGAGTTTGGCTTCGAAGTCGGCTAGCCTCTTGTTAAGATAGAGGTCGAGGGGTGGTACCTAGGCTTCTGTCTCGAGGCACCGGGTAGGGGTAGCCTTATAGGCCCTGGTAACTACTTGGAGGGCCCTATATTAGGCCTTTGATAGTTCCCTAGCAGGGCCTTCCGGCTTGCCCCCTGGCTTGGTAGGCTTGTAGAAGTTCGAGGCCCTGTAAGCTAGGGCGCTACGGATATACTTAGTATAGACCTCGTGGGCCTGTAGTAGGCTAGGGCCCTAGGTCTTTATAGCAAGCCTAGTCAGAGCAAACTCCTAGGTTTCTAGCTTCTTGGCTACCTTTACGTAGTAGGGGCCCTACTATAGCCTCTAGTCTAGCCAGACCCCTAGGAATCTAGCCGACTTCGAAGGGGCTATAATGGTAATACCCCCTCTAGGCTATAAGACATTAAAATTTTAGTAAGTATATCGATAAGAGGTAAGTAAGAAATCCTTAGTACTATATTAAAAATAGCTTCTCTGGCCTGATTATTAAGAAATCTAAGTGGAATTTTACTATCCTAAATATTAATAAAGGCTAGGGTAGCGGTAATAGTTATTACTAGGCCCTGAAACTCTTCCCTTAGGAGTTAATGTTTTCTTTTAAATGTTATATAGGCTATAGCGTCTAAGATAACCGATGCCCTAATTAATTTATCCCTAATGATAATGTTTACTATAACTAGATAGCTAGTATTATAGCTAAACGTCAGACTTATATTATAGATAAACGGTATATCTAGTAAAATTTAGTAGCCGCTAGTATCCCTATCTAGGACAAAGAAATGCTCCTAGATTGAGATCGCTCCTAGAATAATTATATCGATAGTTTCCCTAGTAAATAGCCTACTATCGTAGAGGCCCCTTGAAATCATTGCCGTTAACTAGACAGGGAGACGGTATTTCTAGGCTAGGCTAAGGGTAATTATATTATATTCGGATCTAGTATTGATAAGGGCAAGTACCTTCTTACCCCTAGGGTCTTTAAAGTTATAATATAGTATTAGTAGGGTATATATCTATATAAGTATACCTATCTAGATCTTCTAGCTAGCCGAAAGTGTATAAATTGGTACTTTAAAGCTAGTTTCGATCTCCTCCGAGTCTAGCTAGTCTCGCCATCTAGTAAGGTATTTACTTTAGAATCTATCGGTAGCTACTACCTACTAGCTATTACTAGTAACCCCTAGAAATGCTAGAACTATAATCGCGGACTCTCCCCCCTTATCGCTACTCTATCTATCTAGATAGCTAAGATTAGTCCTAACCTCCTAGGAATACTCGTTCCTCGCTAGCTTTACCACTATCAGATTGTCCAGGTAAGGAACGGCCAAGCCCTTATACTTAATAACCTCCTATAGATTCTCGTAGTCTTGTTTTAGAAAAGCGATTAGGGTATTTCTAAACGCTAGAGAGATTCTAAGTACCTTATTAATAGTAAAGGTCTTAGCTTATAGAGCTTTATTAACTAGTATTACTACGTCATTAGTTATATTCTCCTAGTTCGATTTCGCTTTCTCCTTAAACTAGATAGCTTGTTTCTATCTAACTAGAGGGGTAGTATCCCTACTTATAGGCTGACTTGCCCCCTTAGTGGTTAGCGTACCCCCTTAGCTAATAGGCTCAGACTTTAGCAGCCCTTCTAACGGTAGCGCTCCTAAATTCCTCTTCGCCGTTAGGATAGTCTTACGCTTACTCCCTTCCTTTGGTCGGATAGCGTCCTATATAGGTTCGTCCTCTATTTCTATAAAAAGCTGCTTCGTAGATAGTACTCCCTAGACTATTATTATAGCCTCCCCTTTACCATTAGATATATCTTTACCGTCTATTTCTACCTCTATAGTACTAAATGTCTACGTCACCGTCTAGTCAGAAGGAGACATGCTCGCCGATAACTTCTTACAGTCTATAGAGAAGCTAGGGGTATCCTTCTAAGATGCTATCCGCTTTACTTGCTAGATAAGTGTCTGTCCTCCCTACTTATAATCTATCTAGAAATTGATTTCTCTAGCCTTAGTATAGTCATAAATAGACTCCGAAGAGGACTACTTAGAGTTAGTAAGGTAGTTAAGAGATGTCTTAACTACTTCTAGTAGCTATAGGCCCTTTGCTTATTAGAGGAAGGTAGTATCTATGATAAGGTTTAAATTTAGACGGTACTCCTAACTATATTCCTTCTAGTAAGCCTCTATAAACCTCTAGTATAGCTCCTAGCTAGGAAGGTCTAGCTAAAGAGATATATAAATGTAGATAATATACTATTACGCTCTTTAATTAGCCGTAGTAGCTATATCTTCCCTAAGGATTTTAACTTTCTAGCTCTTAGGGAGACTTAGATCTCTCTTCCCTAATATCTACTTGAAACCAAGCTAGTAGATAAGCCTATTATAGATATCCTCTATAAGGATAGGATAGCTATAGGCAAAGTACGTCCGGTCGCTATAGTAATAGTACCCTTAAGGACTTATAGAGGTCGGACCTAGCTAGTATCTACTTTTCTTTCTTTACTAGGACTCTTAGGTAGCAGATAGGAAGGTCCAGATCTCTTTAACTTTGTTATTACTTAGGTCGCCCGTCTAGTTACGGGTATGCCTAGCTCTATTAGAGCCCCTTCGGCCAACTTTCCCTCTATTGATCTAAAGCTTATATAACACGTCTATAAGCCTATTAATAATCTTATCGAATATATTGTCCCTCTAGACAGATAGTACCGAAGAACTTTCCTAAGTCTAGGGAGCAATTAAGCCCTTCTTAATAGGCAAGCTTACCTATAGCTTTACCTCTCTACCCTTTAGATCTAGTTTATAGTAGACTAACCTAGCGTTAATACCCTTATATAGGCACTCCTATATGAAGTTATAGAACTCCTCCCATTCTATATTATTAACCTATATATCTCCTCTCTTATAGACCTAAAGACTAGTCTAGAGAGTAGGCGGGAATCGGTCCTATACCTTCTAAACTATAGATAACTAATAGACCGCTTTCTTCTTCTTAGGCACTCTGGTAAGCAAGACATCGACATGCTCTAGGTGGTTATAGATAGACTTAGCCAAATCCGTATACTAGGAATCTAAAAGACGCTCTAATTCCCGAGTAAAAGTCTCCTATTAGGAATTATTCTACTTCTAGCGCTCCTTGATAGTAGCTTCGAACGTAGCCTAATCCTTCTTCTTTGCCTCTAGCTATTGATCTAGAATCTCGTAAAGGTCGTCTATATACTATTACTCGAAATAAGAGATCTTATCTATATTATCTCCTCTAAAGATCTTATATACCTTTGTAAAGCACTCTAGGTACTTGGTAGCGTTATAATTAGAGAAGAGTCTAGGTAATCCCTTATCTATAGGTAAAGGGAATATAACCTAAATAACTTTGGTAAGTCTGTTCGTTATAATATCTACTTGGCTATAACGCTAATCTTCTGTATTAAAAGTAAGGTTTCCGAACTCTACTAACTATAGTAATTCTAATAGCGTTCTCCCTAAGGAGTTCTCGGTATATCTAGATATAAGAGGCGTAAGAAGTAGTATTTTAGGTTATAATATCTGCTAAACTAATAAGAAGAGAGGTTACGGTAATTACTATCCTTAGTTACGCCTTCCTATTTAAGTTACTTCCTTAAAGGTAATTTTACTCCTTAAATAGCTAATCTAGGAAGTCCTCCTTCCTTCCTTTAAGTCTTCTTGCTATAGTTATAACTAAAGCCTAAGCTAGTCTACCGTCTTTAGCCCTTCCAAGTATACCTAGTAAAGCCATTCCTAACCTTTCTAGTAAGGAACACTTTATAATGCCCTAGCCCCTATAGCTAAAGATCCTAAAGTAATAAGACAGATCTATATTAACCTACCAAAGAGTAGTAATATATAGGTAGAGATAGTCCTACTAGTAAAGGCTAATACTAAGGTAACTAGGGTTAGGATAGTCGCTAGACTTTCCTCTAGTATCCTCGTAACTCCGGAATCCTATTTCTTAACTCTAAGTAGCTCTAAGTATACTAATCGGTTTTCCGAAATCTCTATCCCTCTAGATAGATAGCGAAGTTACCTAGTCTTAACATTTTATCGCTTCTCCCGCTACCACTAGTAGTATTATTATATTATGGTAAGAGTAGCCTCCTAGCCTACCACTAGATATACTAATCTCTTAGCGCCTATATTCGCCTTTCTCGGTTTCCTAATAGCTTTGCCATACGTGCCTCTACGTATATATCCTTGCTCCTCCATTACAAACGCTATTATCTACTATTCTCGAGGTCCGGCAGTCTAGTTTGGACCTAGAGCTAAGCTCCTCCCCGATTAAGCCCCTAAAAATATAAACTGGTGCTAGCCTCTCCTGGCAGTAGTCACGTACCCCTAAGACCAAACCTCCGTCTAGTTAGATAGAGAGGAGCGTCAGCTTAAAGTGTCTAGTGTATCTAGGTACTTGTAGATATAGCAGACAAGTCTAGCCTCCTAGATAGCGGTTACGATAGATATAGGGATAGCGATAATAATGCCCCTCTAGGTAGATATAAAAGAGCCTACCTACGTGGGAAAAGATGACTAAACTTATAAATGAAAGAAGAATCTTATTATTATATAAATAATACTATAATAGTAGTCTGTTGTTATTACTATTGATCTATTTTATAAAACTATCTATCGTCTTTGTTCTCTCCTTGGCACCTCCTAGATAGGTACCCCCTATTTATATCTAATGTATATATAACTTGTTTGGAACCGGAAAAACGAATCTATAACCTGTGCCCCTCTGGTTATACCGAGAGGTTCCTACCCTAGTCTAATACTCTCCCTATAGGTAGAATAAACTTAGTAGCCTAATTTCAAAGAGCGATGACTAGGATCTTCTGGAACCTAATTCTAGATATCTACTATATTTACCTTAATAACATCCATATAAAAGGCCTATAGTTAGACTATAGAGGGGAAGAAGTGGCCCCTAGGTTATAGAAGTTTATAGTTAAATACCTCTAGAATATAGATATAGTTCTCCTAAATACTAAACTTGCCAGAGCTACTATTATAGCTAGAAAGTCCTAGTAGTACCGGTCGTAAGCGGTTTTACTTAGCTACCTCTATATACCCGAAGGGTACCTTCCTAATAATACTAAAATTGCGAAAATCCTAGAGTAGACTTCCTATTCGGATTTAAAGGATGTCTATACCTTCCTTAGGATCGTTAGCTACTACTAGATCTAGATAGAACACTTTGCTACCATTACACGGCCCCTTTACGACCTGATAAAGAAGAATGCCTATTAGGAATAGGGGCCTACTTAGTAGGAAGCTATAAAAGAACTTTAAAAGCGGATAACTACCGCCCTAGTCCTTGTACTACTTGTTTTCGATAATCCTAGATATAGTTAGATATACCTAATAACTAATACTAGTCTATTTAGCTAGGGAGGGGTTATTAAACAAGTGTAACAAACCCAACTTAGACTTCTTCTAAAAGGGTTCAGACAAAGGTAAGTAATACAGGACAAGTATACAAGTCGTCTAAGGGATTCGGTAAAGCCAAAGGGTTTATAACAATAGAGTTGTCTCTTCATAGTAGTACGATGCTATTAGGAGTACTATAATATAAGGAGTACATTGCTATCACTAGTAAACTCCAGAGTCTACCAGGATGAGTGACTAGCTATCTAATATACTTATCTGGTTCCCTTATTCCTAAGTGTTCCCCTTAGATTCCGATCGTGTGATCGCTGCTACGATCCTTCGATCATTGTTCGGGTGCTCGCCTTGATCGAAGTACGATCACTACGATCACTTTCTGATTAGTCCTTAGGTTTTATAGTTCCTAATTGGTTCTATATACCTTGTCAGGTCGCCTTATACAGCTAATTCGTAATACGATGCCCCTCCCCTAGGTCTTTCGTCCTTGAAAGACTTAGGTCCGTTTCAAATAGCGCTAACACCCCTCCCTTCTGTATATAGTCGTATTTCCTTAATCCCCCTCCTCTCTTCCTTTCGTAATATCGTCAAGATAACTAATTATATAAGAAAGAAGCTAAAGTCTAAGCCTGCTACGTCGACTCTTCATACTAACTATCTTCTAGCCGCGATTCTTTCCTTGGATAATCTTTTAACGATATATCCTTATATGCTATACGAGTCTAAAGGCCTTAGTTTATACGAGGTTTTGAAAAGCGATTCTTCTTGATATATAGAGTACGTTCGTAACAAGCGTTCGAATTATAACGTTCTTAGCGTTTCTCCTACTTAGCTTCGGTCTATTATAGCTTAGTATTAAAAACTTAAGGATAAGCTTATAGCTGCTAAGGAGTAGGTCCTTCGTCTTTGGAAACAGAAACGGATGTGGTTTAAGAAGATGATAAGAGCTATTACTTAGGGTATCGATAATATAGAGGAGTTAGAGCGAGTGGAACGTAAGGAGGCTAAAGCGGCGGCGGCAGTAGAGGCTCCTAGGGTTACTACGTCTTCTTTGACCCTATCTTACTTATCCGCCGATTTCGGATAGCTTTAAGATTCTATATATCCTAAAGTTCCTTTGGATCTGTCCTTGCTAGCCGATTTCGGGTTGGTTTTAGGTCCGTCGCTTTCGGTTAGTTAAGGTTCCTCTAATAGAATTACTAAAGTTTCTTAGGGCAATTTAGGTTCTTAACTAGTTCCTATAAATTATCTTCTAATCTAAAATCAAGCTATTTAACTAGGTACTATAGTTCCCTATTAATAACATATAAATCTAGAATTTCTTCGATATCCTATTCTTCCTCTTTATCCTCTGCTTCGATGTTTATAGCGATCTTAGCATTCTTTAGTACTAGTTCGAGAAGTAAAATATAAAAAATATCTGTCTATAGTCGTATAGATAATGGTAACGATAGTCGATAGTTAGATGTCGAGATTCGTTCTTTGATAGCGAAGGGTCCGACCTTCTTAAAGTCTAGCTTCGTGCTTGGTCGTTTGGTTCGCAGGTTTCGTACGATCAGATAGACTTTGTCTCCCCTCTCTAGGCGAGGTCCCTCGAGCCTATATTTGTCGTAGTAGTTCTTTATTCTGGTTCTGACAAACTCGAGTTCCTTTTTAAGTTTCTTATATAGTGCGTACATCTGCTCTACTTTGACTACCGCTCTTGGCACTATAACCTCTGGTCCTTGCCTAAGGTCTGCTTTATATCCGTAGTTCGTAAAGAACGGTATAACTTTGGTCGTTTCTGTTAGCGTTATATTATAAGCGAGTTATACTATTAGTAATAGTATAACCTAGTTATCTTATTAGTAGTTAACGTAAGAGTAGAGGTATTACTTGATAACCTAGTTTAGTCGCTCTGTTTATCTATTAGTTTATAGGTGATATACCGTTAATAGCTTGCTATTAACGCCTAATCGTTATATTAACGCTTACTAGAACTTCGATACAAACTTGGTATCTCTATCGGTGATCTATTCTTACGGCTAAGCATACACTAATATAACTTGCCAATAGATTACATCTGCTAGCTATTTAGCTATCTAGGACTCCTTATAGGGAAAGAAGTATACCTATTTAATCAGGCGATCTACTATAGTAAGAATACTATTATAGATTACTCCTATAGCTATATCTTTAGATTCTAGCAGCTTCGTAATAAAGTCTATCGTAACTAAACTCTATAGTTTGTCAGCTATTAGCAGCGGCTAAAGTAGCCTATATAGCTTATATTATACCGTCTTGCTTCGATTATAGATATCGTAGCTCCGTATGACTTCCTTAACTCGTGCCGTTAACTATAGAAAGTCGTAATGTTTCTTGACTTGTACAACAGTCTTTATAACTCCTTTATATCCTCCGAGTTTCGACTCGTAGAGTTCTCAAATCATTCGTAGCTATTAATCCTCGTCGTAAATGTATACTTTGCCTCGGTATTAGAGTTTTCTATCTTTTTCTTCTACTCCGCTAGGTACCACTAGTCTAGGTGCTACTTAATACTATGCCTCGTTAATCCTTTCTTCTCGAAAGATTACGTAACATTCTAGGAACGAGTCGAGTAGATCATCTTCTATAGGTATCTACGTTTCGTAATATAGCGTTCCATCTATTCATTCCTTGAATAACGGTAGCGTTATTTCCGTTCGTCCTTCTATATAATCCGTTCGTCGGCTTAAAGCGTCCGCTCATACGTTCTCTTTACCTTTCTTATAGCAAATCTCAAAGTTAAATTCTACAAGGAATTCTACCTACCGTATTTATCGTCCGTTAAGTTCCTTCGTCGTCATAAAGTACTATAGATTCTTGTGATCTATATACACTTGTACTAGTTCGATTGTACCACTAAGATATAGTCGCCATTCCTTAAAAGCTTTGATAATCGTAAGTAGTTCCTTGTCATAGATTAGATAGTTAAGATGTGGTCCGTCGAGCTTCTTTGAAAAGAAGGCTATAGGATATAGCTTCCCTTGTTCGTCTCGTTGTCCTAACTATCCTCTGATGGCATAGTCTGAAGCGTCCGTTTCTACTTCGAATGGCTTCTTGGGGTCTAGTATTACTAGTACTAGATCCTTGGTAATAGCGTCGCGAATCTATATAAATGCTTACTTATGTCGCTCTCCCTATTAGAACTTAGCGTTCTTCTTGGTAAGCTCGTGTAATGGTTATATAATCGCTCCAAAATTCCTGATAAACATCTGGTAGAAGTTTGTAAACCTGATAAAACTTCGTACTTCCGTAACTGACGTTGGTTATAGCTAATCTTTGATAGCTTTAACCTTTAAGGGTTCTATCCGAATTTGTCCTAGGGATATCTTGTATCCTAAAAACACTATCTACTTAACATGGAATTCGCTTTTCTCCTTGTTAACTAATAGCTTGTACGCGTATAACGCGTCTAGTACTGCTCTTATATACTTCCGATGTTCGTCTATCGTCTTAGAGAAGATAAGTATGTTATTAAGATAGTATACCGTAAATTTGTCAAGAAAGGGTCGGATAGCTTGATCAATTAGGGCTTAGAACGTTACTAGCGTATTCGTAAGTCCGAATAGTATAATGAGGTACTTATAGTAACTATAGGGTATCCTAAAGGCCGTTTTCTACTTGTCGCCTTCTTTGATCTATATATAGTTATAGGCCGATGGCAAGTCAAGATACGTAAAATATTAGGCTCTTACTAACTAATCTCGGAGCTGTAAGATTAGTAGTAATAGGTATCGGTTTTTTATAGTCTATTCGTTAAGTTGCCAATAGTCGATATATAACTATAGCTTTCCGTCTTTCTTAGGCATAAATAGGATTAGGTAGCCTACTAGCGATGTCGATAGGCGGATATGTCCTCTTTAAAGATTCTCCTCTAGATATCACTTAAGTTCTTCGTTCTACGTCTAGCTTGTATAGTAGATCTTAAAGAACTTTAGTCGTGCTCCTTCCTTAAGCTTGATCTTATGATCCTATAAGCCGTGTTCTAGTAATCCTTCCAGATGCTTCGGTTCGAATGCTAAGTGTCCTTTATACTCCTTTGGTACTTCCCTAGTCTTATCTCGTTTCTCTGTTTTCTAGTAGTATACGAACTTGGTTCCGTCTATGGCGATGCTAGCGATTTCTCCTATCTTAACCTACTGCTCTAATTATAGTGCTCTGCATTTGTCAACAGAGAGAATAGCTATCGGCTGTTTAGCTCGTTCCTCCTATCGTAACGTCGGTGTCGTTATACTGCTTCTTCTAGAGTCTGTAGTAGTCTGTCTGCCACTGCCCGTCTCTTGCGGTAGATCTGTAGGATATGCCTTCCCTTAAGCATCGTCCGCTCGCGATCCTTACGTGCTCCCTATCACGCTAGTTAAATACAACTCCGTCCGGGGTCGTAGGTAGCTACCATTCTTCTAGTTAATGTCCGGGTTATAATCTTCATACTATAGTAACCCTAATATCATATCCTTATCGTCGCCTATATCTATAATGCTAAATACGACTACTATAGTCTTCCTTGCTATAGTAACGTCGATCGGTTTGGTCTCCCTATATACCTATTATATCGGGAATAGCCCTTTGACTATACTATACTTCTGTTTTATCCTCTAGGGTATCTGTAGCTAATTTACAAGTATCGGCGAAATTAGGTTTATCTCTGCTCTACTATCTATTAGTATAAGCATTTTGTACTGCTTCTATTATATCGTTATCTATAGTCGCTTGTCTTACCGTCGTCGTCTAAAGATTATAGCGATTTCCTATATTTCTACCGGGAGGTCTCAATATAGTGGTCTCTTACGCTAGTTCCTCCTATACTATGCTACTACTCGCCACTATATAGGCGTTAATGGTTTTCGGGCCCCTCGAAGGGCCCTAACCCGTTTCCTAGGTCGGTACTAACCTCTTCGATTGTTCAGCTAATAGCAGCTTCATTAATCGTTCTTATTTCTATAAGCTGTTAGGTACTTATAGCTTCCTACTATTAGGTCCGTTCTACTTTTTATTGTATAGTCTATAGCTTTATCTAAAGCTCCCGAATTCGCGATTTCTTTTCGTCCGTATAGTAGAGACAATCGTTACTCTAGTATAAGTCCTATATGTCTCGTCCTATTTTGTAATGCCTAGGCCAGGCTCGTCTTAGAACTACTATAATGCCTTCTAGACTCTGGGTTTCGATCTTCTAGAGTAATTCGGCCGCTCTATTTCCCGTGTTATAGACCTATTCTACAGGGTATAAACTTCCGTCCCCGTTTTCCTATCGGGTCGGCTAGTAATTGTTTTCAAATTTGTTACGGAAGTAGTATCGGCATTTATATACTATATACTAGAACTAGGGCACTTGTATATATACCTTATATCGAGGGTATAGTCGTATAACGTCGCCTAGAAGATATTAGAATTCTTTTCCGAATCCTTCCTACTATATATAGACTATAGGTACCCTAATGCTAAGGTAGGAATGTTTCTTCTAATAGCTTTCCTACGTACGTTAGTCTTTTCCACGGTTTATATATATAAACTAGTACTCCAGGTTCCGTATATTGTAGCTAAGTTACTAATCGTCAAAGTGTATAGTATAATTATCAGGTCTATCATATATCACAGGCTATTCCCCTTTGATAGTTTCTATAATATATTAGAGTTCCCTCATTTCGTCCCTTATCTCGTCGCTCTACTAGGCAAGTCAAGTCAGGTATCTATCTTGTTTACGTAACTCCGTATTAAGCCGGAAAACTTCGTTATAGTACCATTCGATCCGTTCCTAAAGGAACAAGATGTTTAGTCTAGGTCAGTCAACTCCTTGGGTATTGGTTATCCACGATCTATCCCGTCTCTACGTAACCGTAAAACCCTACTACCTCAAGGCTAGGAGAATCGAAATCGGTAGCGTATACTCCCCTACCGTATCCTATTCGGCAATGCCTATCTCGGGGTCTATAGTGACTAGTTCGGAGTATAGCGTCTGTTTGTCTTTACTATTATTATCGTATTTAAGACTATTTATATTGCTATCCCTGTCTTCGTAGCTTATAGCTATTACTTCGATAATATCCTTGGTTTCGTCGATAACTATAGTTTCCTTTCCCGGGACTAGTTTCTAATCTTTCTTCGGGCTTCGACATTCTTGCTTATAGTGTCCTTTCTTTCTATAGTTATAGTAGGTAACATTAGACTTGTCTTTGGCCGTCTTCTTCTTATCCTGCTTCTATACTATATCTATATCTATAGCTCCGGGATATATCCTATATAAGGTACTAATATATACTCGCTTTTTCTTGTCATTAGCCTTAACTATAGTTCTATTTATTTAACCTCGTTTCTACTGTTCCTATATATAGAGCCGATTGTCGATTCTGATGGCCTATATAATATATTCGTCCAGCGTTTTAGGCTAGTTGTACTTATATAGCTTGTCTTTAACCTTTTCCTTTAAGCCGTTGTAAAATAGTTATATTAACGCCTCGTCATTAGGCTAAGACTTGAGCATATCCTATCTAAACTATATAGTATAGGAGGCTACTAACTTAGTCTATCGGAGATTAGCGAGCCTTTCTTACGCGTAAATCTTCTTGTCTTTGTCGCCAAAGACCTTCCGAAGCTCTTCTTCGAAACGGTCATAGGATTAGAAGACTACCTATATAAAGGCGTCTCGGTCGTCCTTGTCTTCCTTAGTAAGGTAGTCGTTCTACATAGGTTCGAACTATCTAAGTGCCTTACCCTCTAGTCTCGTAGCTACGTAGAGGACTTTGGCTTTATCGTCTAGAAACTTGTTATTATTAAGCCGGAAGTAGGATCAGAGGTTTGTCAAAAACCCTATAAGATCCTCCTTGGTTCCTCTATATTTGCCAGGTAGTTCGATCTTGATACGGCTTACTTTGGCAGTCTTAAGCGCCTTGATTTTAGTATAGGCCTCGTTAACTAGTTTCTATAAGTGCTTTTCGCCGTTCTCGAGTTCCTTGATTCGAGCTTAAGTAGCCTTGTCTCTCTAGTCTAACTCCTAGATTCGCTACTAGAGTTGACCGAGCTAGGCGAGCAGCTATTCGGCCGTGACGCTAGTAGCTATATTAATATCAAGGTCGAAGTTACCTCTATTCTAAACCATAATAGAACAAAGGGAGTGATAGTAACGTATAACGAACCTAACTCAGACTTCTTCTAAAAGGGTTTAGACGAAGGTAAGTGATGCGGGACAAGTGTATAAGTCGTCTAAGGGATTTGGTAAAGCTAAAGGGTTTACAATAACAGAGTTATCTCTTTATAGTAGTACGATGCTATTAGGAGTACTATAATATAAGGAGTGCGTTACTATCACTAGTAAACTCTAGAGTCTACTAGGATAAGTGACTAGCTATCTAATATACTTGTCTGGTTCCCTTATTCCTAAGTGTTCCCCTTAGATTCCGATCGTGTGATCGTTGCTACGATCCTCTGATCATTGTTCGGGTGCTTGCCTTGATCGAAGTGCGATTACTACGATCACTTTCTGATTGGTCCTTAGGTCTTGTGGTTCCTGATTGGTTCTGTGTGCCTTGTCGGGTTGCCTTATACGGCTAATTTGTGACAACAAGTTAGCCTTGATAAGAAGAGGTACCTATACTATTTTAAAAGTAGGATTTGGTCTAAAGCTAAGAAATGGTATAATCCGACTAAATAGGAGCTTTAGGGACTACTTTTCCTATTAAAATGCTTTAGGCGCTATCTCTTTAGCGTTTACTTTATTATAGAAATAGATACTTTTATCCTAGTTTATTAGCTAAATAGTATAGCTAGTGATATCCTAGGAGCCTTAATAATATAGTAGATTATATAGATTTGGCTATTTGACTTTGAGGTTAAATATATCTTAGGTTCTAAGAACGTAGTAGCTAATAGCCTTTCGTAGAAGCCTCCTAGTCCCTCTAACCAGAGGGAGAAAGTAAATAAGGAAGATATTAATAATTAGATTAACGTGTAAATCTATATTAATTGTATTAGTAATCCTCCTAAGCCTATAGACCTAAACCTTAAAGATAGATACTCTAACCACTCTAGAGCGATTATATAGTACTTAGCTACTCTAGAAGAACCTATAGCTATCCGACTATACTAGCGGCGACGTTTATTTAAGAAAGAAGCGCTTAAGTACTTTATAGACAAGGGTTATCTATTCCTACGCCTTATAAATAATAGCTAGAACCCTTATTATATAGTAGATACCCTAGAAGAAAGAAGAAGAATCTTCTAGTTCTACTACGATAAGATAAGCTATAAGGGTAGAGAAGCAACTTACCAAAGGGTTACTAATTACTATTATTAGAAAGGAATATATACTAACGTAGTAGAGTAGATTTATACCTACCTAGAATATTAGGTATAGGATACCCGAAGATTTAAGGAGGTATATTTACATTTGTAACCTTCTCTAATTCCTTTCGTAAAATGGTACCTAGATATCTAGTTTATACCCTCTGACTAGAGGGGGAAGCCCTATTTCCTTCTTGAGGCATATAACGATCTCTTAGGATTTATAGAAGTAGAGATCCTACCTAACAAGTCGGCTAAAGCGGTTAAGAACTTCATTAACCGAAACATTCTCTTCTATTAGGGACTCCTAGTAGTTATAGTCATTAATAGGGGATCTAAATTCAAAGGGAAAGTAAAGGCTATTCTAGAAGAGTTAGGAGTAAAACGTATAGTTATCTCTCCCTATAATTCTAAAGCTAACGGTATTAATAAAGTAAGGTATATACCTATTATAGCTACCCTAGTAAAGATAACTATAAGGACTAGAAAGAACTAGTAATAGCTTCTTCCCTATATCCTATATATTGACCGAACTACTATTCGAAATAGCTATAGCCGTTTACCCTTTAACCTTATCTATAACTATAACCTTATTAGCTTAATCGAAAACGATATCCTAACTTGGTAAGTTCTTTACTAGGACTCTATAACTATCTAACTAGACAAGGAAGATTAACAAGAAGCCTACTTACAGCTACTAGAGCTCTATACTAAGGTACTATTAGATATAGAATTTGACCTAGAAATTGCTACTAAAAAAGTTACTAAGGTAAGGTACCGAATAGCTAAATGCTAGAACAAAGCTTATAGTCGGAAATTTGGAGCCGAAAATGCCTAAGTCAAGGTTAGGGATCTTATCCTAGTATATAATAATATCTAGTAGATTAATATAAGTTCGTTTCGAAAACTTTAGTACTAGTAGTATAGTCCTTACTATGTTTAGGAGGTCAGGAGCCGAAATACCTACCTCCTAGAGACTCTTAATGGTATAATTATAGGGACACTATATACTATAAACCGTATTAAGAAGTTCTTTAAGCGGGATAGAGTTTGGCTCGAAGCCGACGGATCTAATGGTTTCCTAGCTAACCGAGGGCCTTAGACTCGTAAGACAAGATCTTTACCGCCAGAAGTACTTAAGGAAATGGTAGTAAAAGAGGAGGTACCTAGACGAGCTAGTTAGCTATAGCCGACCAAACGAATTACTAGATCGAAAGCTTATAAGTAGCGATGACAATAGTAGGAGCTTATAGTCAAACTAACTAGAGGGAGACTACCTAGATTCTAACGTTTTAGTTAATAAGAAATACGAAAAACAGGCCTTTAAACTTTACTTCTAGTCACTTGTTACTACCTAAGCCCCTAAAATTCCCCCCCCCCTATTATATAAATGTCTATTCCCCTATTCTACCCCTTAAGTATCTACCTTTACCCTATACCTACCCTAATTATATATAGCCCGTTAATTCTTAATAGCCTCTTCCAAATCCGATAAGATCTATATACCCTTCTTTTATATAGCAAGCTAGACGTTCTTCAGCTAACCGTTTAGGTTGAATTTAGCCAACCCTAGGAGCTAAGGGTTAGGATCTTAGGAGTTATCATTAACTATATCTTCCTATATAACGAACCTAACTCAGACTTCTTCTAAAAGGGTTCAGACGAAGGTAAGTAGTACGGGACAAGCGTACAGGTCGTCTAAGGGATTCGGTAAAGCCAAAGGGTTTATAACAACAGAGTTATCTCTTCACAGTAGTATAATACTATTAGGAGTACTATAATATAAGGAGTACGTTACTATCACTAGTAAACTCCAGAGTCTACCGGAACGAGTAACTATCTATACGTATATATAACCTTCCCGGATCACCTTGATCAGTCCTTGGTTAGTGATCCTAGTAAGCCGCTCATCGCGATTAGTGACTTTACGCTAATCTTGGTGATCGTAAGCCAGCGTATGGTAGGGCTCTCAGTGCTCCCTACGTTATAATTGGTTCTTCCTATCCTTTCGGCTTGATTGGCCTATCTATACTAGTAGCCTAGGCGGCATCTATATACATATTTCCGTGACACGATGCCCTCCCTCTAAGGCTTTCGACCTGAAAGCCCTCTTAGGCCGTTTCAAATAGCGCCAACTCCCTCTTGTAACTTGCTCCTATAAGTTCCCCCCCCCCTTGCTCCCTTCTACCGTTTACTATGGCTAACCGTGTAAAGAAACGCCGTCGCGATATAACACGTGAACGTCGTGTCTTAGTCGCTACGATTAAGCAAGATGGTTCCGAAACTATGCCGTGTTCTAACTGTTGGCGCGTAACGCCTAAGAAGCGTTATATTATGTCGGGAAATTCCAAGAGGTGCTTAAATTATACGTGTAAGGGAAAGTCTTACGACAGGCCGAACGTAGTGGATTCCTATAAGTAGCTTCTATTTGTCCTCTTGTTTCCGTTCTAACTTATTATAGTATTACGTAACTGGCGTAAGTAAGATAGGCTAGAGGAGGAAATTTTGGCGATAGAAGATCTGCTTTAGTAAACTTTAAGCCGCCTTATACGTTTATATCGTTAAAAACAAATATTATATAACTAGAGTAATAAATTTATTTATCGAGGTATATAGGGTTTGGATAAGGAGGATAGGGTAGTGGCTCCGATATCGGACAAATAGGATTTGATAGGTTAGGCGTAGGCATTAGGCGCCTTCGGCGTAATTAACTAGGAAGTAGTTAGCTTGTCCCTAGGGTCGGCTCCTACTAGTACTTCTTCCTTCTTAGACGCCGGTTAGGTTCCTAAGTCGGCCCCTATAGTCGGTCAGGATTCTTCTAGTAGAACTGTTCTAGTTTCTCAGGGTAGTTCAGGTTCTTGACTAGCTCCTATAAGTTATCTTCTATTCCAAAATCAAGCTATTTAACCAGATACTATAGTTCCCTGTTGATAATATATAAATCTAGGATTTCCTTGACGTCCTATTCTTCCTCTTTATCTTCTGCTTTAATATTTATAGTGATCTTAACGTTTTTCGGTGCTAGTTCAAGAAGTGAAATATGAAAAATATCTGTCTATAGTCGTATAGATGATAGTAACGATAGTCGGTAGTTAGATATCGAAATTCGTTCTTTGATAACGAAGGGTCTGACCTTCTTGAAGTCTAGCTTCGTGCTTGGTCGTTTGGTTTACAGGTTTCGTACGATTAGATAGACTTTGTCTCCCCTCTCTAGGTAAGGTCCCTCGAGCCTGTGTTTATCGTAATAGTTCTTCATTCTGGTTCTAACAAACTCGAGTTCCTTTTTAAGTTTCTCGTATAGTATGTACATCTGCTCTACTTTAACTGCCGCTCTTGGCACTATGACCTCTGGTCCTTGCCTAAGGTCTGCTTCGTATCCGTAGTTCGCAAAGAACGGTGTAACTTTGGTCATTTCTATTGGCGTTATATTATAAGCGAGTTATACTATTAGCAATAGTATAACCTAGTCATCCTACTGGTAGTTGACGTAGGAACGGAGGTATTGCTCGATAACTTAGTTTAGTCGTTCCGTTTGTCTGTTAGTCTATAGGTAATATGCTATTAATAGTTTACTATTAATGCCTAATCGTTACATTAACGCTTACCAAAACTTCGATACGAATTTGGTATCTCTATTAGTAATCTATTCTTATAGCTAAGCGTACATTAATGTAACTTGCTAATAGATCATGTCTACTAGCTATTCAGCTATCTAGGACTCCTTATAGGGAAAGAAGTATACCTATTTAGTTAGGCGATCTACTATAGTAAGAATACTATTATAGATCACTCCTATAGCTATATCCTTAGATTCTGGCAGTTTTGTAATAAAGTCTATCGTAACTAAACTCTATAGTTTGTCAGCTATTGGCAATGGCTAAAGTAGTCTATACGGCTTATATCATACTATCTTGCTTCGATTATAGATATCGTAGCTCTGTACGACTTCCTTGACTCGTGCCGTTAATTATAGAAAGTCATAGTATTTCTTGACTTATACGACAGTCTTCGTGACTCCTTTGTATCCTCCGAGTTTCGACTCGTAGAGTTCTCGAATCATTCGTAGCTATTAGTCTTTGTCATAGATATACGCTTTGCCTTGGTATTAGAGTTTCCTATCTTTTTCTTCCACTTCGCTAGGTACTACTAGTCTAGGTACTGCTTAATATTATACCTTATTGATCCTTTCTTCTCGAAAGATTACGTAATATTCTAGGAACGAGTCGAGTAGATCATCTTCTACGGGTGTCTATATTTCGTAATATAGCGTTCCATCTATTTGTTCCTTAAACAACGGTGGCGTTGTTTCCGTTCGTCCTTCTATATGATCCGTTCGTCGGCTTAAAGCGTCTACTTGTACGTTTTCTTTGCCTTTCTTATAGCGGATCTCGAAGTTAAATTCTACAAGGAATTCTACCTATTATATTTATCGTCTGTTAAGCTCCTTCGTCATTATAAAGTACTATAGATTCTTATAATCTATATATACTTATACTAGTTTAATCGTACCACTAAGATATAGTTGCCATTCCTTAAAAGCTTCGACAATCGCAAGTAGTTCCTTATCATAGATTAGATAGTTAAGACGTAGTCCGTCGAGCTTCTTTGAAAAGAAGGCTATAGGATATAGCTTCCCTTGCTCGTCTCGTTATCCTAACTATCCTCTGATAGCGTAGTCTGAAGCGTCCGTTTCTACCTTAAATAGCTTCTTAGGGTCTAGTAGTACTAGCACTAGATCCTTGGTAATAGCGTCGCAAATCTACGTAAATGCTTACTCATGTCGCTCTTCCTATTAGAACTTAGCGTTCTTCTTGGTAAGCTCATATAATAGTCGTACGATCGCTCCAAAATTCCTAATAAACATTCGGTAGAAGTTTACAAACCCGATGAAACTTCGTACTTCCGTAACTAACGTCGGTCGTAGCCAATCTTTAATAGCTTTAACCTTTGAGGGTTCTATCCGAATTTATCCTAGGGATATCTCGTATCCCAAAAACACCATCTACTTAATATAGAATTCGCTTTTCTCCTTATTAATTGATAGCTTATACGCGTATAACGCGTCTAGCACTGCTCTTATATACTTCCGGTATTCGTCTATCGTCTTAGAGAAGATAAGTATATCGTCAAGATAGCATACCGTAAATTTGTCGAGAAAGGGTTAGATAGCTTGATCAATTAGGGCTTAGAACGTTACTAGCGCATTTATAAGTCTAAATAGCATGACAAGGTACTTATAATAGCTATAGGGTATCCTAAAGGCCGTTTTCCACTCGTCGCCTTCTTTGATCCGTATATAGTTATAGGCCGATAGCAAGTCAAGACACGTAAAATATTAGGCTCCTGACAACTAATCTCGGAGCCGTAAGATTAGTAGTAATGGGTATCGGTTTTTCACGGTCTGTTCGTTAAGTTGCCAATAGTCGACATATAACTATAGCTTTCCATCTTTCTTAGGCATAAATAGGATTAGGTAGCCTACTAGCGATATCGATAGGCAGATATATCCTCTTTGAAGATTCTCCTCTAGATATCGCTTGAGTTCTTCGTTCTACGTCTAGCTTATATAGTAGATCTTAAAGAACTTTAGTCGTACTCCTTCCTTAAGCTTGATCTTATAATCCTATAGGCCGTATTCTGGTAATCCTTCTAGATACTTCGGTTCGAATGCTAGGTGTCCTTCGTACTCCTTCGGTACTTCCCTAGTCTTGTCTCGTTTCTCTGTTTTCTGATAGTATACGAACTTAGTTCTATCTATAGCAATACTAGCGATTTCTCCTATCTTAACCTACTACTCTAATTATAGTGCTCCGTATTTGTCAATAGAGAAAACAGCTATTGGCTATTTAGCTTGTTCCTCCTATCGTAACGTCGGTATTATTATACCGCTTCTTCCAGAGTCCGTAGTGGTCTATCTACCACTGCCCGTCTCTTATAGTAGATCTGTAGGATATGCCTTCCCTTGAGCATCGTCCGCTCGCGATCCTTACGCGCTCCCTATTACGCTAGTCAAATATAACTCTATCTAGGGTTATAGGTAGCCACTATTCTTCTAGCTAATGTCTAGGTTATAGTCTTTATACTATAGTAACCCTAATATTATATCCTTATCATCGCCTATATCTATAATACTAAATATGACTACTATAGTCTTCCCTACCATAGTAACGTCGATCGGTTCGGTCTCCCTATATACCTATTATATCGGGAATAGCCCTTTAACTATACTATACTTCCGTTTTATCCTCTAGGGTATCTATAGCTAATTTACAAGTATCGGCGAAATCAGGTTCATCTCTACTCTACTATCTACTAGTACAAGCATTTCATGCTACTTCCATTGTACCGTTATCTATAGTCGCTTATCTTGCCGTTGTCGTCCAAAGATTACGGCGATTTCCTATGTTTCTACCGGGAGGTCTCGATATAGTGGTCTCTTACACCAGTTCCTCCTATACTACACTACCACTCGCCGCTATATAGGCGTTAATGGTTTTCGGGCCCCTCGAAGGGCCCTAACCCGTTTCCTAGGTCGGTGCTAACCTCTTCGATTGTTCGGCTAATAGCGGCTTCGTCGATCGTTCTCATTTCCGTAAGCTATTAAGTACTTATAGCTTCCTACCATTAGGTCTGTTCTACTTTTCGTCGTATAGTCTATAGCTTCATCTGAAGCTCCCGAATTCGCGATTTCTTTTCGTCCGCGTGATAGAGACAATCGTTACTCTAGCATAAGTCCCATATATCTCGTCCTATTCCGTAGTACCTAGGCTAGGCTCGTCTTGGAACTACCGTGATACCTTCTAGACTCTAGGTTTCGATCTTCTAGAGTAATTTAGCCGCTCTGTTTCCCGTATCGTAGACCTATTCCATAGGGCGTAAACTTCTGTCCCTATTTTCCTATCAGGTCGGCTAGTAATTATTTTCGAATTTATCATAGAAGTGGTATTAGCATTTATATACCATACACTAGAACTAGGGCACTTGTATATATACCTTATATCGAGGGTATAGTTATATAGCGTTACCTAGAAGATATTAGAATTCTTTTCCAAATCCTTCCTACTATATATAGACTATAGGTACCCTAATACTAAGGTAGGAATGTTTCTTCTAATAGCTTTCCTATATACATTCGTCTTTTCCATAGTTCGTATATATAAACTAGTACTCCGGGTTTTATATATTATAGCTAAGTTATTAATCGTCAAAGTACGTAATATAACTATTAGGTCTATCGTACGTTATAGGCTATTTCCCTTTAATAGTTTCTATAATACGTCGGAGTTCCCTTATTTTGTCCCTTATCTCGTCGCTCTATTAGGCAAGTCGAGTTAGGCATCTATCTCGTTCACGTAACTCCGTATTAAGCCAGAAGACTTCATTATAGTACTATTCGATCCGTTCCTAAAGGAACAAGATATTCGGTCCGGGTCGGTCGACTCCTTAGGTGTCGGTTATCTACGATCTATCCCGTCTCTACATGACCGTAAAACCCTACTGCCTCAAGGCTAGGAGAATCGAAATCGGTGGCGTATACTCCCCTGCTATATCCTATTTGGTAATGCCTGTCTCAGGGTCTATAGTGACTAGTTTAGAGTATAGCGTCTATTCGTCTTTGCCATTATTATTATGTTCGAGACTGTCTATGTCGCTATCCCTATCTTTATAGCTTATAGCTACTACTTTGACGATGTCCTTGGTTTCGTTAATAACCGTAGTTTCCTTTCCCGGGACTGGTTTCTAATCTTTCTTCGAGCTTTGATATTCTTGCCTATAGTATCCTTTCTTTCCGTAGTTATAGTAGGTAATATTAGATTTGTCTTTAGCTATCTTCTTCTTATCTTGCTTCTATACTATATCTATATCTATAGCTCTAGGATATATCCCATACGAGGTACTGACGTACGTTCGCTTTTTCTTATTGTTAGCCTTAACTATGGTTCTGTTCATTTGACCTCGTTTCTACTATTCCTATATATAGAGCCGATCATCAATTCTAATAGCCTATATAATATATTTATCTAGCGTTTTAGGCTAATTATACTTATATAGCTTATCTTTAACCTTTTCCTTTAAGCTATTATAAAATAGTTATATTAACGCCTTATCGTTAAGCTAAGACTTAAGTATATCCTATCTAAACTATATAGTATAGGAGGCTACTAACTTAGTCTATCAGAGATTAGTAAGCCTTTCTTACACGTAAATCTTCTCGTCTTTATCGCTAAAGACCTTCCAAAGCTCTTCTTCGAAACGGTCGTAAGATCAGAGGACTACCTATATAAAGGCGTCTTAGTCGTCCTCGTCTTCCTTAGTAAGGTAATCGTTCCACGTAGGTTCGAACTATCTAAGTACCTTGCCCTCTAGTCTCGTAGCTACATAGAGGACTTTAGCTTTATCGTCCGGAAACTTATCATCATTAAGCCAGAAGTAGGATCGAAGGTTTGTTAAAAACCCTACGAGATCCTCCTTAGTTCCTCCGTATTTGCTAGGTGGTTCGATCTTGATACGGCTTGCTTTAGCAGTCTCGAGCGCCTTAATTTTGGCGTAGGCCTCGTTAACCAGTTTCTACGAGTGCTTTTCACCGTTCTCGAGTTCCTTGATTCGAGCTTGAGTAGCCTTATCTCTCTAGTCTAACTCCTAGATTTGCTACTAGAGTTAACCAAGCTAGGTAAGTAGCTATTCGGCCATAACGTTAGTAGCTATATCGATGTCGAGGTCGAAGTCACCTCCGTTCTAAACCATGACAGAACAAAAGGAGTGATAGCAACGTGTGACGAACCTAACTCAGACTTCTTCTGAAAGGGTTCAGACGAAGGTAAGTGGTACGGGACAAGCGTGTAGGTCGTCTAAGGGATTCGGTAAAGCTAAAGGGTTTATAACAATAGAGTTGTCTCTTTATAGTAGTACGATACTATTAGGAGTACTATAATATAAGGAGTATATTGCTATCACTAGTAAACTCTAGAGTCTACCGGAACGAGTGACTATCTACACGTATATATAACCTTCCCGGATTACCTTGATTAGTCCTTGGTTAGTGATCCTAGTAAGCCGCTCATCGCGATTAGTAACTTTACGCTGATCTTGGTAATCGTAAGCTAGCGTACGGTGGGGCTCTTAGTGCTCCCTATGTTATGATTGGTTCTTCCCGTCCTTTCGGCTTGATTGGCCTATCCGTGCCGGTGGCCTAGGCGGCATCTATATATATATTTCTATGACATCCTAAGAACACTTCTTATCGGTCTAGTAGTAGTTTCCGTATCATCTATCTAAAAGGGGACCTATAGAAATATAGCTATAGAACGGCTATATAGTATAAATCATTATAGGTTTCTTATTACTAGGAGGAATAACCTTAGTAGTTAACCTTCGGTATAACTACTTATAGGCCTAGTATAGCGCTAGATTCCTATTCCCTAGTTAGCTCTTTATATAACTAGAGGGAGAGACCTATTCTTATATATCTCTAAATACCTAAATAAATAGGCTAAGGACTCGAGCCTAGTAGGCAACTATAGTATAAATCTACTAGCCAAACGGACCACCGTTATTAATTTCTATAGGTCGTAAAGGGACCTAGACCTCGTTTTACGGGGCATAGGGACCTGTAACCATCGTTTGGCAAGGAGGGTTCTATAGTGGCTGATGGACCTAGGGAGGCTCCCGGAATACCGCCTCGCAAGAAGGCTAGACCGGGAGGGAAGGCCTCTATAGGGCTGTCCTAGCTACTTCTCCTTTTCTTTGTAGTGTATTAGTATTCCAGATCAGGCGTTAAAGGAGGGACAGAGGTTTTTATCCGGCCTATTAGGCACGGTTTCCTTTGTATATAACTAGAGAGGCTCTAGTATGCTTATTAGCATAGCGATGTAAGATTAATAATAATAATAATAATAATATTAATTTCTATAAATACTAGGTAGATTTACTTTACTAGGGCTCCCTTATAACGGTGAAAGAATTCTATATAGGAAAGAGTAAGCTTTAGGATTCTAAATAGCCTCTCTAGAGCGTCTAGGTTAAGGTTTAGTTCCTAACAAATATAGGGAACTAGCTATATCTTTAGGTGCTTAATAGTAAAGAATCTATAATATAGAAGGAAAAGTTTATACTAGTACTATATTAAGGCTACTTCTAGATTATCTAAGGGTATAGGAGGATCTTCTAGGTAAGCTACTCTTACTACCTATATAAATTTAGGAGGTACAAGAAAATGGTTATCCTAGGTAGTCGTCAAATCTACCGGTCGGTTAGTTATTATAGGAAGAACTAGCTTAGTATCTTTATTAACTTCTATATCTTCCTAGATAGAGGTCTTATATCTCTAGCGCTTAACTCTCTTGGTTCCTATAGTATTCGAACTTGCTTATAGGAGCTTATAGCAAGTTCGAAGGGGAAGTAATATAAGAGAAGGGCACTAGCCGTCTAGGTAGAGGAAGATCAACACGGATAAGGAGTAGGTTAGAGGATTAGAGAGCTAGAAGAAGTTAGGGAGAGAAGAGGGCTACTTATCCTTTAATGCCTACCTACTTTAGAGCTCTAGAAGCTACGGATTCCTATACAAAGAAGGTATACCTAGGCTAGAATAACCTACTATATAATAGGTTACACCTCTTTATTACTATCAGATAAAAAGTAATTTAGGATTATACTCTAGAGTTATAACAAAGAATGACCTAGTTATATAAGGGCTAACTAGGTAGCCACTTTAGATAGCCCTGGAAATAGCAAAACCAGGTTAGAATAACTAGATAGGGAAGGAATCAGGGAGGGACCTAAAGGTCTATAAATACCCCTAACTTAAACCCCCCTCCCTCCTCTAACTTCTAACTAATAACTAACCACTTTACAAATCGGCCGCTTATAAAAACACTAAACAAAATGTCATCTATATCTAGTCAGAAGGCTAGAAGCTAATAGGCAAGTATCCTACCAAATAATTCTTTTCCAAATATTAATAATCTAGGTTTTAAGTAACTCTATATAAGTCTTCTAACATCAAATACCCTTAGCGATAATATTAGGGACTTAGAGCGCCAAAGAAGAGAAGGATCGGTACCTCTCTATCTGACTAGAGGGCTAAACTAGCTAAATACCAGCCTGCTTTTGCTACTCCTAGGGGAGGACCCTGAAACATTAAGATAGTTCCTACGGTACCTCCTTATAAGCTAGACTCTAGGACTAGAGGCTGGTAACTACCCTAGGCCTAACAATTCTAATAGGCTTTTCAAAGAGCCATATAAGGGGCCTATTCTCTACCTAAGTAAGGTACTATAATAGAGGCCTAACTAGATTATAAGCCCTAGTTTATTAGCAAATAAGCGGATTATTAGCTACCTCTTTCCCTTATATATATTATTATTATTATTATTATTAGTCCTATACCGCTATACTAATAAGCATACCGGAGCCTCTCTAGTTATATACAAAGGAAACTATACCTAATAGGCCGGATAAAAACCTCTATCCCTCCTCTGACGCCTAATCTAGAATACTAATACACTACAAAGAAAAGGAGAAGTAGCTAGAATAGCCCTATGGAGGCCTTGCCTCCCGGTCTAGCCTCCTTACAAGGCGGTATTCCGGAAGCCTCCCTAGGTCCATTAGCCACTATAGAACCCTCCTTGCCAAACGATGGTTCCGGGTCCCTATACCTTATAAAACGAGGTCTAGGTCCCTTTGCGACCGTATTTCCTAGGGTTCCCATGTTAGGCTTCTTAGTAGGTTTAGGCACTAGATAACTAGGTGCTCTATAGTTTCCCTCCCCTGGCTATAGGTATAGTAGGGGGTGCTAACCCCCGGGACTTAAACCCTAAAAAGAAAGTCGCAGAGGCCAATAGCCCCTATACAGGCCTATACTAGTAGGGAGCTTTAGGCCTTCGTTAGGCCCTAGTGCCTTTATAGGCCCTCCCCCGTAAAAACTAGGTACGGGGGGTCCTTATAACGAACCCAACTTAGACTTCTTCTAAAAGGGTTCAGACAAAGGTAAGTGGCACAGGACAAGCATATAGGTCGTCTAAGGGATTCGGTAAAGCCAAAGGGTTTATAATAATAGAGTTATCTCTTATAGTAGTATAATGCTATTAGGAGTACTATAATTATAAGTTACTATTACTAGTAAACTCTAGAGTCTACTAGAACAAGTAACTAGCTATCTAATATACTTATCTGGTTCCCTTATTCCTGAGTGTTTCCCCTTAGATTCCGATTATATAATTGCTACTACGATCCTTCGATCATTGTTCGGGTGCTCGCCTTGATCGAAGTGTAATCACTATGATCACTTTTTGATTAGTCCTTAGGTCTTGTAGTTCCTAATTAATTCTATATACCTTGTCGGGTCGCCTTATACGGCTAAATCATAACACGATACCCCTCCCCTAGGTCTTTTGTCCTCGAAAGACTTAGGTCCGTTTTAAATAGCGCTAATACCCCCCCCTTCTTGTATATAGTCGTGTTTCCTCTATCCCCCTCCTTTCTTCTTCTATGATATTGTTAAGATGACTGATTATATAAGAAAGAAGTCGAAGTCTAAGCCTACTATGTCGACTCTTTATATTAACTATCTTCTAGCCGCGATTCTTTCCTCGAATAATCTTTTAACGATACGTCCTTATACGCTATACGAGTCTAAAGGCCTTAGTTTATACGAGGTTTCGAAAAGCAATTCTTCTTGATATATAGAGTGCATTTATAATAAGCGTTCGAATTATAACGTTCTTAGCGTTTCTCCTACTTAGCTTCGGTCTATTATAGCTTAGTATCAAAAACTTAAGGATAAGCTTATAGCTACTAAGGAGCGGGTCCTTTGTCTTCGGAAATAGAAACGAATATAGTTTAAGAAGATGATAAGAGCTATCGCTTAGGGTATTAATAGTATAGAGGAGTTAGAGCAAGTAGAACGTAAGGAGGCTAAAGCGGCGGTAGTAGTAGAGGCTTCTAGGGTTACTACGTCTTCTTTAACCCTATCTTACTTGTCCGCCGATTTCGGACAGCTTTAGGATTTTATATATCCTGAAGTTCCTTTAGATTTGTCCTTGCTAGCCGATTTCGGGTTGGTTTCGGGTCTATCGCTTTTAGTCGATTAGGGTTCCTTTAGTAGAACTACTAAAGTTTCTTAGGGTAATTTAGGTTCTTAACTAGTTCTTATAAGTTATCTTCTAGTCTAAAATCAAGCTATTTAACTAGGTACTATAGTTCCCTATTGATAATACGTAAATCTAGGATTTCCTCGACGTCCTATTCTTCCTCTTCGTCCTCTACTTTGATATTTATAGCGATCTTAGCGTTTTTTAGTACTGGTTCGAGAAGTGAAATATAAAAAACATCTGTCTATAGTTATATAGATAATGGTAATGATAGTTGGTAGTTAGATGTCGAAATTCGTTCTTTGATAATAAAGGGTCTGACCTTCTTAAAGTCTAGCTTCGTGCTTGGTCATTTGGTTTGTAGGTTTTATACAATTAGATAGACTTTGTCTCCCCTCTCTAGGCAAGGTCCCTTAAGCCTATGTTTGTTATAGTAGTTCTTCATTCTGGTTCTGACAAACTCGAGTTCCTTTTTGAGTTTCTTATATAGTATATATATCTGCTTTACTTTGATTGCTACTCTTGGCACTATAACCTCTAGTCCTTGCCTTAGGTCTACTTCGTATCTATAGTTTGTAAAGAACGGTGTAACTTTGGTCGTTTCTATTAGTATTATATTGTAAGCGAGTTATACTATTGGTAATAGTATAACTTAGTTATCTTATTAGTAGTTAACGTAAGAGTAGAGGTATTGCTTGATAACCTAGTTTAGTCGCTCCGTTTATCTATTAGTTTATAGGTAATATGCTATTAATAGCTTGCTATTAATACCTAATCGTTATATTAACGCTTGCTAGAACTTCGATATGAACTTGGTATCTCTATTAGTAATCTATTCTTATAGCTAAGCGTATACTAATGTAACTTGCTAATAGATTATATCTACTAGCTATTTAGCTATCTAGGACTCCTTATAGGGAAAGAAGTATACCTATTTAGTTAGGTAATTTACTATAGTAAGAATACTATTATAGATTACTCCTATAGCTATATCCTTAGATTCTAGTAGCTTTGTAATAAAGTCTATTGTAACTAAACTCTATAGTTTATTAGCTATTAGCAGTGGCTAAAGTAGCCCATATGGCTTATATCGTGCCATCTTACTTTGATTACAGATATTATAGCTCTATATAACTTCCTTAACTCGTACCATTAACTATAGAAAGTTGTAATGTTTCTTAACTTGTACGACAGTCTTCGTAACTCCTTTATATCCTCCGAGTTTCGACTTATAGAGTTCTTGAATCATTTGTAGCTATTAGTCTTTATTATAGATATACGCTTTACCTTAATACTAGAGTTTCCTATCTTTTTCTTCTACTCCGTTAGGTGCTACTAGTCCGGGTGCTACTTAATACTATGCCTTGTTGATCCTTTCTTCTCGAAGGATTATATAACATTCTAGGAACGAGTCGAGTAGATCATCTTCTATAGGTATCTATGTTTTGTAATATAGCGTTCCGTCTATTCGTTCCTTGAACAATGGTAGCGTTATTTCCGTTTGTCCTTCTATATGATCCGTTCGTCGGCTTAAAGCGTCCGCTCGTACATTCTCTTTACCTTTTTTATAGCGGATCTTAAAGTTGAATTCTATAAGGAATTCTGCCTACTGTATTTATCGTCTATTAAGCTCCTTTATTATTATAAAGTACCGTAAATTTTTGTAATCTATATATACTTATATTAGTTCGATCGTACCACTAAGGTATAGTTACTATTCCTTAAAAGCTTTAACAATCGTAAGTAGTTCCTTATTGTAGATTAGATAGTTAAGACGTGGTCTATCGAGCTTCTTTAAAAAGAAGGCTATAGGATATAGCTTCCCTTGTTCGTCTTGTTATCCTAACTGTCCTCTAATAGCGTAGTCTGAAGCGTCTGTTTCTACCTCGAATGGCTTCTTAGGGTCTAGTAGTACTAGTACTAGGTCCTTGGTAATAACGTCACGAATCTACGTAAATGCTTGCTTGTATTGCTCTTCCTATTAGAACTTAGTGTTCTTCTTGGTAAGCTCGTATAATAGTCGTGCGATTGCTCTAAAGTTCCTGATAAACATCCGGTAGAAGTTTGTAAACCTAATGAAACTTCGTACTTCCGTAACTAACGTTAGTTATAGCTAATTCTTAATAGCTTTAACCTTTAAGGGTTCTATCCGAATTTGTCCTAGGGATATCTTGTATCCTAAAAACACTGTCTTCCTAACATGGAATTTACTCTTTTCCTTGTTAACTAATAGCTTATATGTATATAACACGTCTAGTACTACTCTTATATACTTCTAATGTTTATCTATCGTCTTAGAGAAGATAAGTATATCGTTAAGATAATATACTGTAAATTTATCGAGAAAGGGTTAGATAGCTTGATTAATTAGGGCTTAGAACATTGCTAGTGCGTTCGTAAGTCCAAATGGTATAACAAGGTACTTATAGTAGCTATAGGGTATCCTAAAGGCCGTTTTCTACTCGTCGCCTTCTTTGATCTATATATAGTTATAGGCTGATAGTAAGTCAAGATATATAAAATATTAGGCTCCTACTAACTAATCTCGGAGCTATAAGATTAGCGGTAATAGGTATCGGTTTTTTATAGTCTATTCGTTAAGTTACTAATAGTTAATATATAACTATAGCTTTCCGTCTTTCTTAGGTATAAACAGGATTAGGTAGCCTGCTAGCGATATTAACGGGCAGATATATCCTCTTCGAAGGTTCTCCTTTAGATATCGCTTAAGTTCTTCGTTCTATATCTAGCTTATATAGTAGATCTTAAAGAACTTTAGTCGTACTCCTTCCTTAAGCTTGATCTTATGATCCTATAGGCCGTATTCTAGTAATCCTTCTAGATACTTTAGTTCGAATGCTAGGTGTCCCTTGTACTCCTTTAGTACTTCCCTAGTCTTGTTTCGTTTCTCTATTTTCTAATAGTATACGAACTTGGTTCCGTCTATAGCGATGTTAGCGATTTCTCCTATCTTAACCTACTACTCTAATTGCAATGCTCCGCATTCGTCAACGGAGAGAATAGCTATTAGCGGTTTAGCTTGTTCCTTCTATTATAACGTTAGTGTCGTTATACCGCTTCTTCTAAAGTCTGTAGTAATCTATCTACTACTGCCTATCTCTTATAGTAGATCTATAGGATATACCTTCCCTTGAGTATCGTCTGCTTATAATCCTTATACGCTCCCTATTACGCCGGTTAAATATAACTCTATCTAGGGTTGTAGGTAGCTATTATTCTTCTAGCTAATGTCTAGGTTATAATCTTTATGCTATAGTAACCCTAATATTATATCTTTGTCGTTGCCTATATCTATAATGCTAAATATAACTGCTATAGTCTTCCCTACTATAGTGATATTGATTGGTTTGGTCTCCTTATATACCTATTATATCGGGAATGGCCCTTTGACTATATTATGCTTCTGTTTCATTCTCTAGGGTATCTATAGCTAATTTACGAGTATTAGCGAAATCAGGTTTATCTCTACTCTACTATCTACTAGTACGAGCATTTTGTACTACTTCCATTACGCTATTATCTATAGTCGCTTATCTTACTGTCGTCGTCTAAAGATTATAGCGATTTCCTATGTTTCTACTAGGAGGTCTCGATATAGTAGTCTCTTGTGCTAGTTCCTCCTATACTACGCTACCACTCGCCGCTATATAGGCGTTAATGATTTTCGGGCCCCTCGAAGGGCCCTAACCCGTTTCCTAGGTCAGTGCTAACCTCTTCGATTGTTCGGCTAATAGTAGCTTCGTTAATCGTACTCATTTCTATAAGCTATTAAGTGCTTATAACTTCCTACCATTAGGTCTATTCTACTTTCTATTATATATGTTATAGCTTTATCTAAAGCTCCCGAATTCGCGATTTCTTTTCGTCCTTGTAATAAAGACAATCGTTACTCTAGTATAAGTCTTATATATCTCGTCCTATTCCGTAGTACCTAGGCTAGGCTCGTCTTGGAACTACTATAATACCTTCTAGACTCCGGGTTTCGATCTTCTAGAGTAATTCGGCTACTCTGTTTCCTACGTTGTAGACCTATTCTATAGGGCGTAAACTTCCGTCCCTATTTTCCTATCGGGTCGGCTAGTAATTATTTTCGAATTTGTTATAGAAGTAGTATCGGTATTCGTATATTATATACTAGAACTAGGGCACTTATATATATGCCTTATATTAAGGGTATAATCGCGTAGCGTTACCTAGAAGATATTAGAATTCCTTTCCAAATCCTTCTTACTATATATAGACTATAGGTACCCTAATGCTAAGGTAGGAATGTTTCTTCTAATAGCTTTCCTATATATATTCGTCTTTTCTACGGTTCGTATGTATAAACTAGTACTCTAGGTTCTATATATCGTAGCTAAGTTACTAATCATTAAAGTGCTTAGTATAACTATTAGGTCTATCATACGTTATAGGCTGTTCCCCTTTGATAGTTTCCATAATATATCGGAGTTCCCTTATTTTATCCCTTATCTTACCGCTCTACTAGGTAAGTCAAGTTAGGCGTCTATCTCGTTTATGTAACTCCGTATTAAGCCGGAAGACTTTGTTATAGTACTATTTAATCTATTCCTAAAGGAATAGGATATTCGATCTAGGTTAGTCGACTCCTTAGGTATTGGTTATCTACGATCTATCCCGCCTCTATATGACTATAAAACCCTATTGCCTTAAGACTAGGAGAATCGAAATCGGTGGCGTATACTCCCCTACTATATCCTATTCGGCAATGCCTATTTCTAGGTCTATAGTAACTAGTTCGGAGTATAGCGTCTGTTCGTCTTTACCATTATTATTATATTCGAGGCTGTCTATATCGCTATCCCTATCTTTATAGCTCGTAGCTACTACTTTAACGATATCCTTGGTCTTGTCGATAACTATAGTTTCCTTTCCTAGGACTAGTTTCTAGTATTTCTTCGGGCTTCGACATTCTCGCTTATAGTGTCCTTTCTTTCCGTAGTTATAATAGGTAGCGTTAGACTTGTCTTTAGCTGTCTTCTTCTTATCCTGCTTCTATACTACGTCTATATCTATAGCTTCGGGATACATTCTATACGAGGTACTAACGTACGCTCGCTTTCTCTTGTTATTAGCCTTAACTATAGTTCCGTTTATTTGACCTTGTTTCTATTACTCCTATATATAGAGCCGATCGTCAATTCTAATAGCCTATATAATATATTTATCTAGAGTTTTAGGCCGGTTATACTTATATAGCTTGTCTTTAACCTTTTCCTTTAAGCTATTATAGAATAGTTATATTAATACCTTATCATTAAGCTAAGACTTAAGTATATCCTATCTAAACTATATAGCGTAGGAGGCTACTAACTTAGTCTATTAGAGATTAGTAAGTCTTTCTTATACGTAAATCTTCTCGTCTTTATTATTAAAAACTTTCTAAAGCTCTTCTTCAAAATAGTTATAGGATCGAAAGACTACCTATATAAACGTGTCTTGGTCGTCTTTGTCTTCCTTAGTAAGATAGTCATTTTATATAGGTTCGAACCATCTAAGTACCTTACCCTCTAGTCTTATAGCTATATAGAGGACTTTGGCTTTATTATCTGGAAACTTATCGTCATTAAGCTAGAAGTAGGATCAGAGGTTAGTTAAAAACCCTATAAGGTCCTCCTTAGTTCCTCTATACTTACTAGGCGGTTCAATCTTAATATAGCTTGCTTTAGCGTTCTCGAGCGTCTTGATTTTAGTATAGGCCTCGTTGACCAGTTTCTATAAGTACTTTTCGCTGTTCTCGAGTTCCTTGATTCGAGCTTGAGCAACCTTGTCTCTCTGGTCTAACTCCTAGATTCGTTGCTAGAGTTGACCAAGCTAGGCGAGCAGCTATTCGGCCGTGACGCTAGTAGCTATATTGATGTCAAGGTTAAAGTTACCTCTATTCTGAACTATAATAGAACAAAGGGAGTGATAGTAATGTATGATAAACCTAACTTAGACTTCTTCTAAAAGGGTTTAGATAAAGGTAAGTAGTATAGGACAAGTATATAGGTCGTCTAAGGGATTTAGTAAAGCTAAAGGGTTTATAATAATAGAGTTATCTCTTATAGTAATATAATACTATTAGGAGTACTATAATTATAAGTTACTATTACTAATGAACTCTAGAGTCTATTAGAATGAGTGACTAGCTATCTAATATATTTGTCTAGTTCTTTTATTCCTAAGTGTTCCCCCTTAGATTCCGATCGTGTGATCGCTGCTACGATCCTTCGATTATTGTTCGGGTGCTTGCCTTGATTAAAGTGCGATTACTGTGATCACTTTTTGATTAGTCCTTAGGTTTTGTGGTTCCTGATTAGTTCTGTATGCCTTGTCGGGTCGCCTTATACGGCCAAATCGTGATAGTCCTTGTTAAATATGTACTATATCCTCCTACTAGCTTGGTCGGCCTTCTAACGGTTACTCTAGCTAGCTACCACGGCTAGCTCCATAGCCTATAGCTTCCTCTATAGGGTCTATAGGGGGGGTTGACCCCCTCTATAACCCTCCTAAACCTATTGCCGGACTGTTAACCTTGCTACCTCTAGGGCTATAGGCTTAGGGTCCTGGCCCCTTACCCCGGTCCTTCTCTTCCGGAACCTCTGGCTAAGCCTATTATAGGCCTGTTAGATAAGAGCCCTTGCGGGGACCCGGGGGGCCCCTAGGCCCGCCCTAGTCTATAGGAGTAGCTAGTCGAGTTTGGCTTCGAAGTCGGCTAGCCTCTTGTTAAGATAGAGGTCGAGGGGTAGTACCTAGGCCTCCGTTTCAAGGTAGTAGACAGGGGTAGCCTTATAGGCCCTGGTAACTACCCAAAGGGCCCTGTGCTAGGCCTTTAATAGTTCCCTAGTAGGGCCTTCCGGCTTACCCCCTAGCTTGGTAGGCTTGTAGAAGTTCGAGGCCCCGTAAGCTAGGGCGCTACGGATATACTTGGTATAGACCTTATAGGCCTATAGCAGGCCAGGGCCCTAGGTCTTCGTAGCAAGCCTAGTTAGGGTAAACTCCTAGGTTTCTAGCTTCTTGGCTACCTTTGTATAGTAGGGGCCTTACTATAGCCTCTAGTCTAGCTAGACCCCTAGGAATCTAGCTGACTTCGAAGGGGCTATAGCGGTAGTACCCCTTCCGGGCCGTAGGAGCTCTAGCGGTCGCGACTACTATTTCTAGCCCCTATTAAAGTGGATAAGCTTGCACTTTTCTAGGGCAAAGGCTATACCCTGGGTCCTTGCCTACTATAGGTAGGCCTCCTAAGCCCTCTGTAGCTGGCCGTTACAGGCCTCCTCGGCTCTCCTAAAGGCTAGAAGGTTGGTATTATCGGTAAAGCCTACCAAACTAACCATAGGGCTGGCCTAGTAAATAGCCTAGTAGAGGGAGGCTATATAGAGGATAAATAGTATAGGGGAGAGGGGTAACCCCTAGGGGACCCCGGCCCTTACTACTATATCCTCCGTTTTCTAGCTATCGAAGTAAAGGATAGCTACCCTATCCTATAGCCACTCCCTGACCCAGACTACTAACCACTTTGGGAAGCCCTAGCTCTGTAGAGTGGCTAGTAGTCGGGTATAATTGATAGTGTCGAAAGCCCCTAAGATATCAAGCTATAGGAGGGAGGTAGCTGCCTTATACCTCTAAGCCTCCTAAACCTAGGCTATAATAAGCCAAATAGCTAATTTGGTAGACCTATATTCCCGGTTACCTATCTGCTCGGCCAGGAGAAGCCTATAGGCCTCTATAACGGCCGCTACCTTCTAGGCTACTATAGCCTCTAGTACCTTGCCTACCGTTAGTAGGAACGCTATAGGCCTATAGCTACCTAGGGTGAAGTAGGCCTATAGGGGTTTGCTAGGCTTATGGAGGACTACTATCTTAGCCCTTTTAAACCGGGCCGGGAAATAGCCGAGCTATAAGCTCTCAGAGGCTAGTATAGCTAGTATCCGGTAGAGCGGCCGCCTGTAGGCCTTTAGTAGGCCTATAGGGAGGAGGTCCTCCCCTAGGGCCTTCTATAGGGCCACTCTAGCTAGTACTACCCTGACATTACCTACCGTAACCTCCTAGCTCATTTCGAACTTCGGCTCCTAGTAGTCATTTAGATCCGGGTTGTAAATATCTGATAGGTCTGCTTCTGGGTTCGGAAAGAACTTATCGGCCAGGGCCCTAGCCTTCTATTAGTAGGTTATAAGCCTTCCTTTAAAGGCCAGGAGCTTTGGAGGGTCGACCGGTAGGTGGCTTTATAGCCTTGCCTACCGTTCTAGCCTCTATAGCAGGTCCGGCTGGTTAGTTACCTCCCGTAACGTAGCTCTCTAGCTCTTGGTCTTTATGGCTATAATGGTCTTAGCCTAGTCCTGTAGGGCCTACCGAAGTACCTCCTATATATAGGGGTTTAGGGTGCCCCTATAGGCCCTCTCTACCTCCTTAGCCCTCTTCTAGGCCTCCTAAACCTCCTTCGTCTACTACCGAGCTCGTTTACTACCTATACTAGCCTTCTTTACCGGGGCCGAGGCCGTAGCTATCTCCTTAAGGGCCCCTATAAGCCTATTAAAGGCTTATAGAAGCTCCTCCGGGCCCTAGAAGACGGGCCCGGCCGGGGCCGATACCTACCTACTAAGCCGGAGTAGGAGGTAGGCTGCCTCGGCCTACGCGACCTCCTTGTCTAGGCTCTTCTAGTCCTACCCTTTATTAGCCGGTATAGGCCTATTAGTCCCCTAGAGGGAGACATTTAGGGCCTATAGGTAGTAGTCGGACTTCCTACGTTCTGCGATATCCCTATAGGTTACTTCTAGCCTAGCCAAGGCCTAGAGTAGGTCTATTATAAAAGGCCGGCCGTGTTAGTCCCCTTAGGGGGCCCTAGTGACCTAGCCGTATAGCGTTTATAGGTCGAGGTCCTACCAGTCTGTAAGGCTAAGGAGGTCCCTAGCCCCTAGGCTAAGCCTGTCAAACAGGTCCTAGACTGGGTAGTAGAGGTTAAAGTTACCTATAAGAACTAGGGGGTAGGTTAGCCGAGGTAGGGCTAGTAGGTCCCGTAAGAGGGCCTGCTCCCCCTTATTATTATAGACTAACCAGAGCTCAAACCCCCTCTCCTCTAGGGTTAGAAAGGTTACCCTATACTAGTTCTCCTCTGCCGAATAGTCTTACTAGCTAACCGGGAACCGTTTGGCCACTAGAATAGCTGCCTTGCCCTTCGGCTTATAGACTAGGTAGTATTTTAAAGCCCGGGGCAGTACGTTAACCCTGTAAACTGGTTAATCTACGGTTCCTAGATAGCTAGTAGGTCGTATTCGGCCTCCTCTAGTAGGACCTCGAGGGCCTGTTTATTACCTTAGGTATTCTACTAAAGGACCTTAATTTACATTCGAGGTAGCTAGAACAGAGGACAAAGGCACGGTGGTAGTAGGCTCTATAGCTATTGCCCCCTTAACCGGTTGCGAGAGGGAGGGGGCTCTAGGCTATAGAAAGGAGATATAGGTCTGTCGGGTATTAAACAAGGTACTCCTAGCCGCCTATTAGGCTAGGGTAGGCCTCCTACGGGGGCGTTTAGCCCCGGTTTGGTAGTGGTCGTTGTCCTCTAGCTAGCCGCTAAGCTCGAAGGCTACCTTCTAATATGGTTGCTTTAGTAGTTAGAAGGTTCGAGGTCTATACTAATAGGCCTCCCTAGCCCTCTCCTAGGCCTCGACTTTCTTCGGGCAGCCCCTATACTAGGCTATATAGGGGCCCCTATAAGCTATATACCTATAAGGGAGTTGGTTAGAGTAGGTAGGGCACTAGGCCTCCCTAGCCTTCCCTCCCTTACTATAGGCCTTTACACCGTAACGGCTACAATAGGCTAGCTACTAGTAATATCGTTAGGTATAGCTAAAGCTCTAATACCTATAATACTACCTTGGCTCTAGGGTATCCTAGTAGGGTTTATAGTCTAGTACCCGGGCATCCTAGACTATATCCTTATTATAGGCCTTCCGGGCCTCTTTGAGGTCCTATAAGCCTAGGAGTATTATAGCCTACTTCCTTTACGGGCTCTTTAGTAGCCGGAACTTGACCGTTTCGATCAAGTGTAGGCCTATAGCCCCCTTGAAGTCTTGTTCGCTAACCCCCTATAGCTCCTCCTTCCAGACTCCTTTAGCTAGGACTATATAGGCCTTACTAACCTCCCTAGCCTCCTCCCTAAAGGCTATAGCCACCTATCGCTTATTAGCCGAATACCAATCCTTAGTTACCTTATCCTTAAAGACTACTACTATATCCCTACTTAGGAGCTTCCTAGCCGTGATAGCTCCCTAGCGGCTAGAGGCTCCGTTAACTACTTAGACTATCTCGGCCGGGGTTCGGGCTTTAAGGTCCTCCCGTAGGCTCGCGTTCTGTATCGTAACCTCCCGTAAGGCCTATAGCAGCACTGCCTTAGCCGACGATAGGCCTCCTTAGGGGCTTGTTACCCCCTATTACGGCCCTACGGCTACCTATACCTAGGTAGGGCGAGGGGTAGCCTTAAGGGCTTCTTTAAGCCCCTTTTTGACTTCCTTAGCTACGAGTTCCTATAGGTTCGGAACCAGGCCTATAATAGTGGTCGTAAGGCCCTATAAGAGCCTGTTAGTAAGGTCTAGTGCCTTGCCCTATTTAGGGCTTAGTATAAGGTCGACTAGTTACGTAATAAGACCCCTTAGCTCCTTAATATCTAGGGTAGGGCAGGCCTATAGTAGGCCCCCCTTTGATTGGCCCGAAGCTATAGGCCTCCCCACTTAATGGCTTGGCGGTAGGCTTTAAATCGACGTTACGTTTAGGGGCGCTAGGTGGTCCGTATAGTGAAAATTTTGATAGTCATGCAAGGCACGGTTAGATTATAGTCAGGTCTGGTTCCTATGCCTGCGATGCCTGTTACACACCCGTAACGGCTCGCGTGTGGTTGAAAGTGGTACCGTTAGATAGCGTTTTTCGAGAGCTTTCTAGCGATGGTAGTTTTGTGTGTTTTGGTAGGGTATTCGTGAAGATGTAGGAGAGGCTTACTTGGTTCCTTATTGCTCTCTTCCCTTATATATAGGACTATATAGCTAGGGAGGGATATGCTTTAGTATACCCTAGTATAATATTATAGTAAGCCTCTATAATATTAAAGGGCTTATATTAAGAAGGGAGTACCTAAATAGCTTTAACCTCCTAAACCTTCTCTATTATATATTAATAGCCTATAAGCTATATATATATATCTTCCTAGATACTATAATTAATTAGTAGCCTAAGTAGGTAGCTCTGCCCCTAAGGAAGTAAAAGGAGGCTATAGGTAAACACTTTTAGGTCCTTATCTACTACCTAAGGGAATTATACTAGGTAGTAGCTATATATAACTAGACAAAGTACTATATTTATTATATAGATTCGTACCCCTCTAACGAATAGGCTTATAAAGACCTATATAAGGACTTATAGGATAAGGTTATCTACCTAAGCTCCCTTTTCCCTCTACCTAAGGATACCTAAGTCTAGGCTATAGTATATTATTATTATTATTATTAGTCCTATACCGCTATACTAATAAGCATACCAGAGCCTCTCTAGTTATATACAAAGGAAACCATACCTAATAGGCCGGATAAAAACCTCTATCCCTCCTCTGACGCCTAATCTAGAATACTAATATACTACAAAGAAAAGGAGAAGTAGCTAGAATAGCCCTATAGAGGCCTTGCCTCCCGGTCTAGCCTCCTTGCGAGGCGGTATTCCGGAAGCCTCCCTAGGTCCATTAGCTACTATAGAACCCTCCTTGCCAAACGATGGTTCCGGGTCCCTATACCCCGTAAAACGAGGTCTAGGTCCCTTTGCGACCGTATTTCCTAAGGTTCCTACGTTCGGCTTCTTAGTAGGTTTAGGTACCAGATAACTAGGTGCTCTACAGTTTCCCTCCCCTGGCCATAGGCACAGTAGGGGGTGCTAACCCCCGGGACTTGAACCCTAAAAAGGAAGTCGCGGAGGCTAATAGCCCCTATACAGGCCTATACTAGTAGGGAGCTCTGGGCCTTCATTAGGCCCTAGTGCCTTTATAGGCCCTCCCCCGTAAAAACCAGGCGCGGGGGGTCCTTGTCAGACACACCCCATATCCTCCTACCGGCTTGGTCGGCCTTCCAACGGTTGCTCTAGCTAGCCACTACGGCCAGCTCCGTAGCCTATAGCCTCCTCTATAGGGTCTATAGGGGGGGTTGACCCCCTCTATAACCCTCCTAAACCTACTACCGGACTATCGACCTTACTACCTCTAGGGCTGTAGGCTTAGGGTCCTGGCCCCTTGCCCCGGTCCTTCTCTTCTGGAACCTCTAGCTAAGCCTATTATAGGCCTGTTAGATAAGAGCCCTCGTAGGGACCTAGGGGGCCCCCGGGCCCGCCCTGGTCTATAGGAGTGGCTGGTCGAGTTTGGCTTCGAAGTCGGCTAGCCTCTTGTTAAGATAGAGGTCGAGGGGTGGTACCCAGGCCTCCGTTTCAAGGTAGCGGACAGGGGTAGCCTTGTAGGCCCTGGTAACTACCTAAAGGGCCCTGTACTAGGCCTTCGATAGTTCCCTAGCAGGGCCTTCCGGCTTACCCCCTGGCTTGGTAGGCTTGTGGAAGTTCGAGGCCCTATAAGCTAGGGCGCTACGGATATACTTGGTATAGACCTTACGGGCCTGTAGCAGGCTAGGGCTAGGCTATAGTATAGGCGACGTCAAGATAGTAGGGACAGTAGGAATATAGGATCTAGGTTACTAAATTCTATTGGTTCTATTTCTAGGAGATATACTAGAAGGATAAGGCCTGTCTTAAGCTTCCTTAGTAGAAGGGCTATCTATACGTAGGGCTAAAGATAATAGCTACTAAGAATAAGATGCTAATACTCTAACTTAGAATGATCCGGATAGCTCTAGGCCATCGGCCTAATAATCCTTTATGTACGGAAAAGCCAAAGACTCTATAGGGTAATATTAATCCCTACCAGCTGCCTAGATAGCTAGCTAATAACAGATAACAGAAGCCACCTATCTAATAGCTATAGCTAGCCCCTAGACACGTAAAATCGGTTATCTCCGTCCGGATAGAGGAAGAAGATTTTCCCTTGCCTATATAAGAGTAGCTAAAGGTTAAAAAGGATACCTAAGTTCCCTTAGATATAGCCGCCTAGTAGTTCCTTAGCAAAGCGCCTAAAGGACTTAAACCGGCCTAGCTCTTATAATAGGCGCTCAAGTACCCCTATAAACCGAAGATAGACGTCTACTAATAAGTAGTAATATAGGTAGAGGAGCAAATTATAGCTACTAATATATAAGGATAGATATAAGCCTTAGGTTCCTAATAATAATAGTAGAAGTAGCTATAGGGTAAGCAAGGGTCCTTAACTATATAATAGCCATCTAGTCAGACTAAGATAAGCGTATCGGCGCGGGCTAGATCGCCTTAGACCATTAAGAAAGGCTAGGTATATCGGCGTTACCCTAAGGATAATCCTACTAAGTAGATACAGCCCCCTCTCTTTAAGTAGTCCGGGCCTAAAGATCTAGAGCTAGCTCCTAAATACCCGCCCTGGTTTATAGGCTAGGACGAGCTAGAGGCCGAGACTAAAGCCTAGTAGAGGCGTCGGCAGTCTAAGAAGCGACTATCGCCCGAGGGGGACAGTAGGACTAAGAGAGCGAGATAGTAGGAGGCTAGAAAGGAGGGCGTTTAAGTGTCAAATTCGCTAATAGGAGCCCTAGAGCGAATTCGAAGGGGAAGTATAGACTAGGGTAGGAACCTCTTGGTATAACTAGAGGGGTATAGGTTATAGATTTGTTTTTCTAGTTCTAAACAAGTTATATATATACTAGATATAAATAGGGGGTACCTATCTAGGAGGTACTAGGGAATAATAATAAGGACAATAGATAGTTTTTATAGGATAGACTAATAATAATAGTAATAGACTACTATTATAGTATTATTTATATGATGATAAGGTTCTTCTTTTACTTATAAGTTTAGTTATCTTTTCCTATATAGGTAGGCTCTTTTATATCTGCCTAGAGGGGTATTGTTATCGCCGTCCCTATATCTATCGTAACCGCTATCTAGGAGGGTAGACTTGTCTACTGTATCTACGAGTGCCTAGATACACTAGATACTTTGAGCTAATACTCCTCTCTATCTGACCAGACGGAGGTTTAGTCTTAGGGGTATGTGACTACTGCTAGGAGAGGCTGGTACCAGTTTATTATTACCTAATATTACTAGGACTCGATAGTAATTGTCTATAAGCTTAGGCACCCTACTTTCTTTATTACTATTATAGCTAACCCTAATTAGCTAGAAATTTAATATAAGCTTCTTCTAGGGTAGACTGCCTTAGACCGATTAGACATTATTAGCTATATATTTAAGCTTAAGTGTCGAGCTATTTTATAGGAGCTTTGTAATGATAATCTTTTTAGGTAGTTTGCGGGTAATATATAGACTATAGAATATTAGAAATAAGGCCTTCTATACCGTCATTTGCTACTCTTTCTTACTCGAGAGTCTATATAGGTATATCTTATATCTATAAATATTGACTATATGATTCGAGCTAAGCTTCTAATAGAGGTAGAAGACCTAGATAGGAGGTTACAAGAGGTAATTATAACTAATATAACTTACGGCCTATATAGTAACCTTAACCTAAATATGCCTTATATAGTTCGAGACCTATAGACTAGAGTTATAAGCTGTTCAAAGCAGTTCCTAAAAGCTTTTACGGATAAGATATATATCTAGGATAATAGCTACCCTATTTATAGGCGCTATAATAATGGTTAGATAATAGTTTGCTAGGTCAATAGGCAAGATGTTATATTAGACAATAGCTAGGTAGTTCCTTATAACCCTTATCTCTCTTATAAATATACTACTTATATTAATATCAAGATTTACATATCTATAAAGTCTATTAAGTATATTTACAAGTATATTTATAAGGGGACTAATTAGTCTACGGTCTGGCTATCTACTTCATAATAACAAAACAAGGTCAATACTTATTTATAATATTGCTATATTAGCCCTATAGAGGCTATCGTTTATCTATTTAAGTTTTATACTTATAAAGAATACCTACTTATATACCATCTTCTAGTCTATCTTAAGGATTAACAAACTATCTTCTTTCCTATAAACACAACCTGATAAGAGCTTACAGAGTAGATAGAGCAGAGAATAATAGAGCTTAAGGCTTTCTTTATATATAATACTAACCAAGTGAGCCTCTCCTACATCTTCGCGAATACCCCACCAAAACACACGAAACTACCATCGCTGGAAAGCTCTCGAAAAACGCTATCCAACGGTACCACTTTCAACCACACGCGAGCCGTTACGGGTATACAACAGGCATCGCAGGCGTAGGAACCAGACCCGACCATAATCCGACCGTACCTCGTACAACTGTCAAAATTTTCACCGTACGGACTACCTAGCGCCCCTAAACGTAACGTCGATTTAAAGCCTACCACCAAGCCACTAAGTAGGGAGGCCTATAGCTTCGGGCTAATCAAAGGGGGGCCTACTATAGGCCTGCCCTACCCCGGATATCAAGGAGCTAAGGGGTCTTATCACGTAACTAGTCAACCTTATACCAAGCCCTAAACGGGGCAAGGCACTAGACCTTACTAACAGGCTCTTATAGGGCCTTATAACCACTATTATAGGCCTAGTTCTAAACCTATAGGAACTCGTAGCTAAGGAAGTCAAAAAGGGGCTTAAAGAAGCCCTTAAGGCTACCCCTTGCCCTACCTAGGCGTAGGTGGCTGTAGGGCTATAATAGGGGGTAATAGGCCCCTAAGGAGGCCTATCGTCGGCTAAGGCAGTGCCGTTATAGGCCTTATAGGAGGTTATGATACGGAACGCGAGCCTACGGGAGGACCTTAAAGCCTAAACCCCGGCCGAGATAGTCTAAGCAGTTAATAGAGCCTCTAGCCACTAGGGAGCCGTCGCGGCTAGGAAGCTCCTAAGCGGGGATATAGTAGTAGTCTTTAAGGATAAGGTAACTAAGGATTGGTATTTAGCTAATAAGCGATAGGTAGCTATAGCCTTTAGGGAGGAGGCTAGGGAGGTTAGCAAGGCCTATATAGTCCTAGCTAAAGGAGTCTAGAAGGAAGAGCTATAGGGGGTTAGCGAATAAGACTTTAAAGGGGCTATAGGCCTATACTTGATCGAAACGGTTAAGTTCCGGCTGCTAAAGAGCCTGTAAAGGAAGTGGGCCATAGTACACCTAGGCTTATAGGACCTCGAAGAGGCCTAGAAGGCCTATAACGAGGGTATAGTCTAGGATGCCTAGGTGCTAGACTACGAACCCTACTAGGAGGCCCTAGAGCTAAGGTAGTATTATAGGTATTAGAGCTTTAGCTATACCTAATAGTACTATTAGTAGCCGGCCTATTATAGCCATTATAGTATAAAGGCCTATAGTAAGGGAGGGAAGACTAGGGAGGCCTAGTGCCCTACCTACTCTAACTAACTCCCTTATAGGTATATGGCCTATAGGGGCCCCTATATAGCCTAGTATAGGGGCTGCCCGAAGAAAGTCAAGGCCTAGGAGAGGGCTAGGGAGGCCTACTAGTATAGACCTCGAACCTTCTAGCTACTAGAGTAACTATACTAGAAGGTAGCCTTCGAGTTTAGCGGCTAGCTAGAGGAAGACGACTACTACCAAACCAGGGCTAAATGCCCCTATAGGAGGCCTACCCTAGCCTAATAGGCGGCTAGGAGTGCCTTATTCGATGCCTGATAGACCTATATCTCCTTTCTATAGCCTAGAGCCCCCTCTCTCTCGTAACCAGCTAAGGGGGCAATGGCTATAGAGCCTATTACCACCGTGCCTTTGTCCTCTGCTCTAGCTACCTCGAATACAAATTAAGGTCCTTTAGTAGAATACCTAAGGTAATAAACAGGCCCTTAAGGTCCTACTAGAGGAGGCTAAATATAACCTATTAGCTATCTAGGAACCGTAGATTAACCAGTCTACAGGGTCAATATACTACCCCCGGGCCTCGAAATACTACCTAGTCTATAAGCTAAAAGGCAAGGCAGCTATTCTAATAGCTAAACAGTTCCTAGTCGGCTAGTAGGACTATTTAGTAGAGGAGAACTAGTATAGGGTAACTATCACGAATTAGCCATATAAGGCGACCCAACAAGGCACACAGAACCAATCAGGAACCACAAGACCTAAGGACCAATCAGAAAGTGATCGCAATGATCGCACTTCGATCAAGGCGAGCACCCGAACAATGATCGAAGGATCGTAGTAGCGATCATACGATCGGAATCTAAAGGGAACACTTAGGAATAAGGGAACTAGACAAGTATATTAGATAGCTAGTCACTTATCCTAGTAGACTCTAGAGTTTACTAGTAATAGTAACGTACTCCTTACATTATAATACTCCTAACAGCATCATACTACTATAAAGAGACAACTCTATTATTATAAACCCTTTAGCTTTACCAAATCCCTTAGACGACTTGTACACTTGTCCTACATCACTTACCTTCGTCTAAACCCTTTTAGAAGAAGTCTGAGTTAGGTTCGTCATACGTTGCTATCACTCCCTTTGTTCTGTTATAGTTTAGAACGGAGGTAACTTCGACCTTGACATCGATATAGTTACTAGCGTCACGGCCGAATAGCTGCTCGCCTAGCTCGGTCAACTCTAGTAGCAAATCCAGGAGTTAGACCAGAGAGATAAGGCTACTTAAGCTTGAATTAAGGAACTCGAGAACAGCGAAAAGCACTCGTAGAAACTAGTTAACGAGGCCTATACCAAAATCAAGGCGCTTAAGACTACCAAAGTAAGCCGTATCAAGATTAAACCACCTAGCAAATACGGAGGAACCAAGGAGGATCTCGTAGGGTTTTTAACAAACCTCCGATCCTACTTCCGGCTTAATGATAACAAGTTTCTAGATAACAAAGCCAAAGTCCTCTATATAGCTATAAGACTAGAGGGCAAGGCACTTAGATGGTTCGAACCTATATAGAACGATTACCTTACTAAGGAAGATAAGGACGACCAAGATGCCTTTATATAGGTAGTCTTCCGATCCTACGACCGTTTCGAAGAAGAGCTTCGGAAGGTCTTTAGTAATAAAGATAAGAAGATTTATACGTAAGAAAGGCTTGCCAATCTCCGATAGACCAAGTTAGTAGCCTCCTATGCTATATAGTTTAGACAGGACATACTCAAGTCTTAGCTTAACGACAAGGCATTAATATAACTATTTTATAATAGCTTAAAGGAAAAGGTCAAAGATAAGCTATATAAGTATAACCGGCCTGAAACGCTAGACAAATACATCATATAGGCCATTAGAATCGACGATCGGCTCTATATATAGGAATAGTAGAAACGAGGTCAAATAAACAGAACTATAGTTAAGGCTAACGACAAGAAAAAGTAAGTGTATGTTAGTACCTTATATAGGATGTATCCTAGAGCTATAGATATAGATATAGCATAGAAGCAGGATAAGAAGAAGATAGCCAAAGATAAGTCTAATGCTACCTACTATAACTACGGAAAGAAAGGACACTATAAGCGAGAATATCAAAGCCCGAAGAAAGATTAGAAACCAGTCCTAGGAAAGGAAACTACGGTCATCGACGAAACCAAGGACGTCGTCAAAGTAGCAGCTACAAGCTATAAAGATAGGGATAGCGATATAAATAGTCTCAAACACGATAATAACGGCAAAGACAAACAGATGCTATACTCCGAACTAGTCACTATAGACCCCAAGATAAGCATTACTAAATAGGATACGGTAGGGGAGTATACACCACCGATTTCGATTCTCCTAGCCTTGAGGTAATAGGGTTTTATAGTTATATAGAGATAGGATAGATCGTAGACAACCAATACCTAAGGAGTCGACCAACCCAGACTAAACATCTTATTCCTTTAGGAACAGATCAAATGGTACTATAACAAAGTTTTCCGGCTTAATATAGAGTTACGTAAACGAGATAGACGCCTGACTCGACTCGCCTAGTAGAGCGACGAGATAAGGGATAAAATAAGGGAACTCCGATGTATCGTAGAAACCATCAAAGGGGAATAGCCTGTGACGTATAATAGACCCGATAATTATACTATGTACTTTGACGATTAGTAACTTAGCTACAATATATGGAACCCGGAGTACTAGTTTATATATACGAACCATAGAAAAGACGAACGTATATAGGAAAGCTACTAGAAGAAACATTCCTACCTTAGCATTAGGGTACCTATAGTCTACATATAGTAGGAAGGATTCGGAAAAGAATTCTAATATCTTCTAGGTAACGTTACACGACTATACCCTTAACACAAGGTATATACACAAGTGCCCTAGTTCTAGTATATAGTATATAAATGCCGATACCACTTCCACGACAAATTTAAAAACAATCACTAGCTAACCTAACAGGAAAACGGGGACGGAAGTTTACGCCCTATAGAATAGGTCTATAACGCAGGAAACAGAGCGGCCGAATTACTCTAGAAGATCGAAACCTGGAGTCTAGAAGGCATTACGGTAGTTCTAAGATAAGCTTGGCCTAGGTACTACGGAACAGGACGAGATATATGGGACTTATACTAGAGCAACAATTGTCTCTATTACGCGGACGAAAAGAAATCGCGAATTTGGGAGCTTTAGATGAAGCTATAGACTATACGATGAAAAGTAGAACGGACCTAATGGTAAGAAGCTATAAGCACCTAATGGCTTATGGAAATGAGAACGATCGACGAAGCCGCTATTAGCCAAACAATCGAAGAGGTTAGCACCGACCTAGGAAATGGGTCAGGGCCCTTCGAGGGGCCTAAAAACCATTAACGCCTATATAGCGACGAGTGGTAGCGTAATATAGGAGGAACTGGTGTAAGAGACCACTATATCGAGACCTCCCGGTAGAAATATAGGAAATCGCTATAATCTTTGGACGACGATGGCAAGACAAGCGACTATAGATAATGGCACAATAGAAGTAGCATGAAATGCTTATACTAGTGGATAGTAGAGTAGAGATAAACCTGATTTTGCCAATACTTGTAAATTAGCTATGGATACCCTAGAGGATGAAACGGAAGCATAGCATAGTCAAAGGGCTATTCCTGATGTAATAGGTACATAGGGAGACCAAACCAATCGACATCACTATAGTAGGGAAGACTATAGTAGTTATATTTAGCATTATAGATATAGGTAATAATAAGGATATAATATTAGGGTTACTATAATATAAAGATTATAACCTAGACATTAGCTAGAAGAATAGTAGCTACCTATAACCCTAGACGGAGTCATATTTAACTAGTATAATAGGGAGCACGTAAGGATCGCAAGCGGATAATGCTTAAGGGAAGGTATGTCCTACTATAACGAACCTAACTCAGACTTCTTCTAAAAGGGTTCAGACAAAGGTAAGTAGTGCGGGACAAGCATATAGGTCGTCTAAGGGATTCGGTAAAGCCAAAGGGTTTACAACAACAGAGTTGTCTTTTTATAGTAGTACGATGCTATTAGGAGTACTATAATATAAGGAGTACGTTACTATCACTAGTAAACTCTAGAGTCTACCGGAACAAGTGACTATCTACACGTATATATAACCTTCCCGGATCACCTTGATCAGTCCTTGGTCAGTGATCCTAATAAGCCGCTTATCGCGATTAATAACTTTACACTAATCTTGGTAATCGTAAGCCAGCGTACAGTAGGGCTCTTAGTACTCCCTACGTTATGATTGGTTCTTCCTGTCCTTTCGGCTTGATTGGCCTATCTATACCGGTAGCCTAGGCGGCATCTATATATATATTTCCGTAATACGATGCCCTCCCTCCGAGGCTTTCGACCCGAAAGCCCTCTTAGGCCGTTTCAAATAGCGCTAACTCCCTCTCGCAACTTGCTCCTATAAGTTCCCCCCCCCTTGCTCCCTTCCGCCGTTTACTATGGCTGACCGTATAAAGAAACGCCGTCGCGATATAACGCGTAAACGTCGTATCTTAGTCGCTACGATTAAGCGAGACGGTTCCGAAACTATACCGTGTTCCAACTATTGGCGCGTAACGCCTAAGAAGCGTTATATTATATCGGGAAATTCCAAGAGGTGCTTAAATTGTACGCGTAAGGGAAAGTCTTATAATGGGCCGAACGTAGCGGATTCCTGTAAGTAGCTTCTATTTATCCTCTTGTTTCCGTTCTAACTTGTCGTAGTATTACGTAACTAGTATAAGTAAGACAGGCTAGAGGAGGAAATTTTAGCGACAGAAGATCTGCTTTAGCAAACTTTAAGCCGCCTTATACGTTTATATCGTCAAAAACGAATATTATATAACCAGAGTAATAAATTCGTTCGTCGAGGTATACAGGGTTTAGATAAGGAGGACAGGGTAGTAGCTCTGATGTTAGACGAACAGGATTTGATAGGTTAGGCGCAGGCGTTAGGCGCCTTTAGTGTAATTAACTAGGAAGTAGTTAGCTTGCCCCTAGGGTCGGCTCCTACCGGTACTTCTTCCTTCTTAGACACCGGTTAGGTTCCTAAGTCGGCCTCTATAGTTAGTTAGGATTCTTCCGGTGGAACTATTCCAGTTTCTTAGGGTAGTTTAGGTTCTTGACCGGCTCCTATAAGTTGTCTTCTATTCCAAAATCAAGCCATTTGACCAGATACTGTAGTTCCCCGTTAATGATATATAAATCTAGGATTTCCTCGATGTCCTATTCTTCCTCTTTGTCTTCTGCTTTAATATTTATAGCGATCTTAGCGTTTTTCGGTACTAGTTTAAGAAGTGAAATATAAAAAACATCTATCTATAGTCATATAGATAATGGTAATAATAGTTGGTAGTTAGATGTCGAAATTCGTTCTTTAATAACGAAGGGTCCGACCTTCTTAAAGTCTAGCTTCGTACTTAGTCGTTTGGTTCGTAGGTTTTATACGATCAGATAGACTTTGTCTCCCCTCTCTAGGCGAGGTCCCTCGAGCCTGTATTTGTTGTAGTAGTTCTTTATTCTGGTTCTGACAAACTCGAGTTCCTTTTTGAGTTTCTCGTATAGTATATACATCTGCTCTACTTTGACTGCCGCTCTTAGTACTATAACCTCTGGTCCTTGCCTAAGGTCTGCTTCGTATCTGTAGTTTATAAAGAACGGTATAACTTTGGTCGTTTCTATTAGCATTATATTATAAGCGAGTTATACTGTTAGCAATAGCATGACCTAGTTATCCTACTGGTAGTTGATATAGGAACGGAGGTATTACTTGATAACTTGGTTTAGTCATTCTGTTTATCCGTCAGTCTATAGGTGATATGCCGTTAACAGTTTACTATTAACACCTAATCGTTATATTAACGCTTACCAAAACTTCGATGCGAATTTGGTATCTCTATCGGTAATCTATTCTTGCGGCCAAGCGTATACTAATACAACTTGCCGATAGATCACGTCTACCAGCTGTTCAGCTATCTAGGACTCCTTATAGAGAAAGAAGTATACCCATTTAGTTAGGCGATTTACTATAGTGAGAATATTATCGTAGATCACTCCTATGGCCGTGTCCTTAGATTCTGGCAGTTTCGTGATGAAGTCTATTATAACTGAACTCTATAGTTTGTCAGCTATTAGCAGTAGCTAAAGTAGTCTATATAGCTTATATCGTGCCGTCTTGCTTCGATTGCAGATATCGTAGCTCTATATAACTTCCTTAACTCGTGCCATTAATTATAGAAAGTTGTAGTGTTTCTTAACTTATACGATAGTCTTCGTAACTCCTTTATATCCTCCGAGTTTCGACTTATAGAGTTCTCAAATCATTTGTAGCTATTAGTCTTTGTTATGGATATACGCTTTGCCTTGGTACCAGAGTTTCCTATCTTTTTCTTCTACTTTACTAGGTACTACTAGTCTAGGTACTGCTTAATATTATACCTTGTTAATCCTTTCTTCTCAAAAGATTATATAATATTCTAGGAACGAGTTAAGTAGATCATCTTCTATAGGTATCTACGTTTCGTAATATAGCGTTCCGTCTATTCGTTCCTTAAACAATGGTAGTATTGTTTCCGTTCGTCCTTTCGTATAATCCGTTTGTCGGCTTAAAGCGTCCGCTCGTACGTTTTCTTTGCCTTTCTTATAGCAGATCTCGAAGTTAAATTCCGTAAGGAATTCTACCTATCGTATTTATCGTCTGTTAAGCTCCTTTGTCATTATAAAGTACCATAGATTCTTATAATCTATATACACTTGTACTGGTTCGATTATACTACTAAGATATAGTTACCATTCCTTAAAAGCTTCGATAATCGTAAGTAGTTCCTTATCGTAGATTAGATAGTTGAGACGTGGTCTATCGAGCTTCTTTAAAAAGAAGGCTATAGGATGTAGCTTCCCTTGCTCGTCTCGTTATCCTAACTGTCCTCCGATGGCGTAGTCTAAAGCGTCCGTTTCTACCTTGAATAGCTTCTTAGGGTCTGGTAGTACTAACACTAGATCCTTGGTAATGGCGTCACGAATCTATATAAATGCTTACTCGTATCGCTCTTCCTATTAGAACTTAGCGTTCTTCTTGGTAAGCTTGTACAATGGTCGTGCGATCGCTCTAAAATTCCTGATAAACATTCGGTAGAAGTTTATAAACCTGATAAAACTTCGTACTTCTGTGACTAACGTCAGTTATAGCTAATCTTTAATAGCTTTAACCTTTGAAGGTTCTATCCGAATTTGTCTTAGGGATATCTTATATCCTAAAAACACCGTCTGCTTAATATAGAATTCGCTTTTCTCCTTATTAACTAATAGCTTATATATATATAACGCGTCTAGCATTACTCTTATATACTTCTAATGTTTATCTATTATCTTAGAGAAGATAAGTATATTATCAAGATAGTATATTGTAAATTTGTCGAGAAAGGGTCGGATAGCTTGATTAATTAAGGCTTGGAACGTTGCTAGCGCGTTTATAAGTCTAAATGGCATAACGAGGTACTTATAGTAGCTATAGGGTATCCTAAAGGCCGTTTTCCACTTGTCGCTTTCTTTGATCCGTATATAGTTATAGGCCGATGGCAAGTCAAGACGCGTAAAATATTAGGCTCCTAATAACTGATCTCGGAGCTGTAAGATTAGTAGTAACAGGTATCGGTTTTTTACGGTCTATTCATTAAGTTGCCAATAGTCGACGTATAACCATAGCTTTCCGTCTTTCTTAGGTATAAACAGGATTAGGTAGCCTACTAGCGATGTCGACGGGCGAATATATCCTCTTCGAAGATTCTCCTCCAGATATCGCTTAAGTTCTTTGTTCTACGTCTAGCTTGTATAGTAGATCTTGAAGAACTTTAGTCGTACTCCTTCCTTAAGCTTGATCTCGTGATCCTATAGGCCGTATTCTAGTAATCCTTCTAGATACTTCGGTTCGAATGCTAGGTATCCTTTGTACTCCTTCGGTACTTCCCTAGTCTTGTCTCGTTTCTCTGTTTTCTGGTAGTATATAAACTTGGTTCCGTCTATAGCGATACTAGCGATTTCTCCTGTCTCAACCTACTGCTCCAATTATAGTGCTCTGTATTCGTCAATAGAGAGAACAGCTATCGGCTATTTAGCTTGTTCCTCCTATCGTAACGTCGGTGTCGTTATACCGCTTCTTCTAGAGTCTGTAGTAGTCTGTCTACTACTGCCTGTCTCTTACGGTAGATCCGTAGGATATACCTTCCCTTAAGCATCGTCCGCTCGCGATCCTTACGCGCTCCCTATTACGCTAGTCGAATATAACTCCGTCCGGGGTCGTAGGTAGCTACCATTCTTCTAGCTAATGTCTAGGTCGTAGTCTTTATACCACGGTAACCCTAATATTATATCCTTGTCATCGCCTATGTCTATAATGCTAAATACGACTACTATAGTCTTTCTTACTATAGTGACATCGATTGGTTCGGTCTCCTTATATACCTATTATATTAGGAATGGCCCTTTAACTATATTATACTTCCGTTTTATCCTCTAGGGTATCTATAGCTAATTTATAAGTGTTGGCGAAATTAGGTTTATCTCTGCTCTACTATCTACTAGTACAAGTATTTTATACTACTTCTATTATACCGTTATCTATAGTCGCTTATCTTACCGTCGTCGTCCAAAGATTACAGCAATTTCCTATATTTCTGCCGGGAGGTCTCGATATAGTAGTCTCTTACGCTAGTTCCTCCTATACTACGCTACCACTCGCCGCTATATAGGCGTTAATGGTTTTTAGGCCCCTCGAAGGGCCCTAACCCGTTTCCTAGGTCGGTGCTGACCTCTTCGATTGTTTAGCTGATAGCGGCTTCGTCGATCGTTCTCATTTCCATAAGCCATTAAGTGCTTATAGCTTCCTACTATTAGGTCCGTTCTGCTTTTCGTCGTATAGTCTATAGCTTCATCTGAAGCTCCCGAATTCACGATTTCTTTTTGTCTACGTGATAGAGACAATCGTTACTCTAGTATAAGTCCTATATATCTTGTCCTGTTCTGTAGTACCTAGGCCAGGCTCGTCTTAGAACTACTATAATGCCTTCTAGACTCTGGGTTTTGATCTTCTAGAGTAATTCGGCCGTTCTATTTCCCGTGTTATAGACCTATTCTACAGGGCGTAAACTTCCGTCCCTATTTTCCTGTCAGGTCGGCCAGTGATTATTTTCGAATTTGTTACGGAAGTGGTATCGGCATTCATATGCTATATACTAGAACTAGGGCACTTATATGTGTACCTTATATCAAGGGTATAGTCGTGTAGTGTTGCCTAGAAGATATTAGAATTCTTTTCCGAATCCTTCCTACTATATATAGACTATAGGTACCCTAATGCTAAGGTAAGAATGTTTCTTCTAGTAGCTTTCCTATATACGTTCGTCTTTTCCGCGGTTCGCGTATATAAACTAGTACTCCGGGTTCTATACGTCATAGCTAAATTACTAATCGTCAAAGTATATAATATAATTGTCGGGTCTATCGTATGTCACGGGCTGTTCCCCTTTAATAGTTTCTACGATACATTAGAGTTCCCTTATTTCGTCCCTCATCTCGTTACTCTACTAGGCAAGTCAAGTCAGGCGTCTATCTCGTTCGTATAACTCCGTATTGAGCTAGAAGACTTCGTTATAATACCATTCGATCCGTTCCTAAAGGAACAAGATGTTCGGTCTAGGTCGGTCGACTCCTTAGGTGTCGGTTATCTACGATCTATCCTATCTCTATATGACTGTAAAACCCTACTACCTTAAGGCTAGGAGAATCGAAATCGGTGGTATATACTCCCCTGCCGTATCCTATTTGGCAATGCCTATCTCGGGGTCTATAGTGACTAGTTCAGAGTATAGCGTCTATTTGTCTTTGCCGTTATTGTCATGTTCGAGACTGTCCGTGTCGTTATCCCTGTCTTCGTAGCTTGTAGCTACTACTTTGACGACGTCCTTGGTTTTATTAATAATCATAGTTTCCTTTCCTAGGACTAGTTTCTAATCTTTCTTCGAGCTTCGATATTCTTGCCTATAGTGTCCTTTCTTTCTATAGTTATAGTAGGTAGCATTAGACTTGTCTTTAGCTATCTTCTTCTTATCTTACTTCTATATTATATCTATATCTATAGCTCTAGGATATGTCCTATATAAGGTACTAATATATACTTGCTTTTTCTTATCGTTAGCCTTAACTATAGTTCTATTTATTTAACCTTGTTTCTACTATTCCTATATATAGAGCCGATTATCGATTCTAATAGCCTATATAATATATTTATCTAGCGTTTCAGGCCGGTTATACTTATATAGCTTATCTTTGACCTTTTCCTTTAAGCTATTATAAAATAGTTATATTAACGCCTCGTCATTAAGCTAAGACTTAAGTATATCCTATCTAAACTATATAATATAGGAGGCTACTAACTTAGTCTATTAGAGATTAGCAAGCCTTTCTTACGTGTAAATCTTCTTGTCTTTGTCGCTAAAGACCTTCCGAAGCTCTTCTTCGAAACGGTCGTAGGATCGGAAGACTACCTATATAAAGGCGTCTCGGTCGTCCTCGTCTTCCTTAGTAAGGTAATCGTTCCACGTAGGTTCGAACCATCTAAGTGCCTTGCCCTCTAGTCTCGTAGCTACATAGAGGACTTTAGCTTTGTCGTCCGGAAACTTATCGTCATTAAGCCGGAAGTAGGATCGAAGGTTTATTAAAAATCCTATAAGATCCTCCTTGGTTCCTCCGTATTTGCTAGGTGGTTTGATCTTGATACGGCTTACTTTGGTAGTCTCGAGCGCCTTGATTTTGGCGTAGGCCTCGTTAACTAGTTTCTACAAGTGCTTTTTGCCGTTCTCGAGTTCCTTGATTCGAGCTTAAGTAGCCTTATCTCTCTAGTCTAACTCCTGGATTCGCTACTAGAGTTAACCAAGCTAGGCGAGCAGCTATTCGGTTGTAACGTTGGTAGCCATATTGATGTCAAGGTCGAAGTCACCTCTGTTCTAAACCATGATAGAACAAAGGGAGTGATAGCAACGTGTGACGAACCTAACTCAGACTTCTTCTGAAAGGGTTCAGACAAAGGTGAGTGGTGCGGGACAAGCGTGCAGGTCGTCTAAGGGATTCGGTAAAGCTAAAGGGTTTATAATAATAGAGTTGTCTCTTTATAGTAGTGCGATGCTATTAGGAGTACTATAATATAAGGAGTACGTTGCTATCACTAGTGAACTCTAGAGTCTACTAGAACAAGTAACTATCTATATATATATATAACCTTCCCGGATTACCTTGATTAGTCCTTAGTTAGTGATCCTAGTAAGCCGCTTATTACGATCAGTGACTTTATACTAATCTTGGTAATCGTAAGCTAGCGTACGGTGGGGCTCTCAGTGCTCCCTATGTTATAATTGGTTCTTCCCGTCCTTTTGGCTTGATTAGCCTATCCGTGCCGGTGGCCTAGGCGGCATCTGCATGTATATTTCCGTGACACCTACGGATCCACCGTAAGAGATAGGCAGTGGTAGATAGACTACTACAGACTCTAAAAGAAGCGGCATAACGACACTAACGTTATGATAAGAGGAACGAGCTAAACAGCCGATAGCTATTCTCTCTATTAACGAATGCGGAGCACTATAATTAGAGTAGTAGGTTAAGATAGGAGAAATCGCTAGTATCGCTATAGATAGAACCAAGTTCGTATACTACTAGAAAACAGAGAAACGAGATAAGACTAAGGAAGTACCGAAGGAGTACAAAGGACACCTAGTATTCGAACCGAAGTATCTAGAAGGATTACCAGAACACAGCCTATAGGATCACGAGATCAAGCTTAAGGAAGGAGTACGATTAAAGTTCTTTAAGATCTACTATACAAGTTAGACGTAGAACGAAGAACTTAAGTAATATCTAGAGGAGAATCTTCGAAGAGGATATATCCGCCTATCGACATCGCTAGCAGGCTACCTAATCCTATTTATACCTAAGAAAGACAGAAAGCTACGGTTATACATTGACTATTGGTAACTTAACGAACAGACCGTAAAAAACCGATACCCGTTATTACTAATCTTATAGCTCTGAGATTAGTTAGTAGGAGCCTAATATTTTACGCGTCTTAACTTGCTATCGGCCTATAACTATATATAGATTAAAGAAAGCGACAAGTAGAAAACAGCCTTTAGGATACCCTATAGCCACTACAAGTACCTTATCATGCCATTTGGACTTACGAACGCGCTAGCAACGTTCTAAGCCCTAATTGATCAAGCTATCTAACCCTTTCTCGACAAATTTACGGTATACTATCTTGACAATATACTTATCTTCTCTAAGACGATAGACGAACACCGGAAGCACGTAAGAGCAGTACTAGACGCGTTACACGCGTATAAGCTATTAGTTAACAAGGAGAAAAGCAAATTCTACGTTAAGTAGACGGTGTTTTTAGGATATAAGATATCCCTAAGACAAATTCAGATAGAACCCTTAAAGGTTAAAGCTATTAAAGATTAGCTATAACCAACGTCAGTCACGGAAGTATAAAGTTTCATCGGGTTTGCAAACTTCTACCGGATATTCATCAGGAATTTTAGAGCGATCGTACGACTATTATACAAGCTTACCAAGAAGAATACTAAGTTCCAATAGGGAGAGCAACATGAGTAAGCATTTATATAGATTTGTAACGCCATTACCAAGGATCTAGTACTGGTACTACCAGACCCTAAGAAGCCATTTGAAGTAGAAACGGACACTTCAGATTATGCTATCGGAGGACAGTTAAGATAACGAGACGAACAAGGGAAGCTATATCCTATAGCCTTCTTTTTAAAGAAGCTCGATGGACTATGTCTTAACTATCCAATCTACGACAAGGAACTACTTACAATTGTTAAAGCTTTTAAGGAATAGTAACTATATCTTAGCGGTACGATCGAACCAATACAAGTATATATAGATTATAAGAATCTACGGTACTTTACAATGACGAAGGAACTTAACGGACGATAAATATAGTAGGTAGAATTCCTCGCGGAATTTAACTTTGAGATCCGCTACAAGAAAGGCAAAGAGAACGTACAAGTGGACGCTTTAAGCCGATAAACGGATTATACGGAAGGACAAACGGAAATAACACTACCGTTATTTAAGGAACGAATAGATAGAACGCTACATTACGAAACGTAGACACCCGTAGAAGATGATCTACTTGACTTGTTCCTAGAATGTTATATAATCTTTCGAGAAGAAAGGATTAACGAGGTATAGTATTAAGTAGTACCTAGACTAGTGGTACCTAGTAGAGTAGAAGAAAAAGATAGAAAACTCTAGTACTAAGGTAAAGCATATATTTATAACGAGGATTAGTAGCTACGAATGATTCGAGAACTCTACGAGTCGAAACTCGGAGGATATAAAGGAGTTACGAAGACTATCGTATAAGTCAAGAAACATTACGACTTTCTATAGTTAACGGTACAAGTTAAGGAAGTTATACGGAGCTACGACACCTGCAATTGAAGCAAGATGGTACGATATAAGCTGTACAGGCTACTTCAGCCGCTGCTAACAGCTGACAAACTATAGAGTTTAGTTACGATAGACTTCATCACGAAGCTGCTAGAATCTAAAGATATAGCTATAGGAGTAATCTATGATAGTATTCTTACTATAGTAGATCGCCTAACTAAATGGGTATACTTCTTTCCCTATAAGGAGTCCTAGATAGCTAAACAGCTAGTAGACGTAATCTATCGGCAAGTTATATCAATATACGCTTAACCGCAAGAATAGATTACCAATAGAGATACTAAGTTTGTATCAAAGTTCTAATAAGCGTTAATATAACGATTAGGCGTTAATAGCAAGCTATCAACGGCATATTACCTACAAACCGATAGACAAATAGAGCGACTAAACTAGGTTATCAAGTAATACCTCTACTCTTACGTTAACTACTAACAAGATAACTAGGTCATATTATTACCAATAGTACAACTCGCTTATAATATAATATTAATAGAAACGACCAAAGTTATACTATTCTTTACGAACTACGGATACGAAGCAGACCTTAGGCAAGGACTAGAGGTCACAGTACCAAGAGCGGCAGTCAAAGTAGAGCAGATGTATATACTACATAAGAAACTTAAAAAGGAACTCGAGTTTATCAAAACCAGAATGAAGAACTACTATGACAAACATAGGCTCGAGGGACCTTACCTAGAGAGGAGAGACAAAGTCTATCTAATCGTACGAAACCTATAAACCAAACGACTAAGCATAAAGCTAGACTTCAAGAAGGTCAGACCCTTTGCTATCAAAGAACAAATCTCGACATCTAACTATCGACTATCGTTACTATTATCTATATGACTATAGATAGATATTTTTTATATTTCACTTCTTGAACCAGTACCAAAGAATGCCAAGATCGCTATAAATATCGAAGCAGAGGACGAAGAGGAAGAATAGGATATCGAAGAAATTCTAGATTTACGCGTTATTAACAGGGAACTATAATACCTAGTTAAATAGCTTGATTTTAGACTAGAAGATAATTTATAGGAACTAGTTAAGAACCTAAATTACCCTAAGAAACTTTAGTAGTTCTATCAGAGGAACCCTAACCAACTAAAAGCGACAGACCTAAAACTAACCCAAAATCGGCTAGCAAGGATAGATCTAAAGGAACTTCAGGATATACAGAATCCTAAAGCTATCCGAAATCGGCGGACAAGTGAGACGGGGTCGAAGAAGACGTAGTAACCCTAGGAGCCTCCGCTGCCGCCGCCGCTTTAGCCTCCTCACGTTCTACTCGCTCCAACTCCTCTATACTATTAATACCCCGAGTAATAGCTCTTATTATCTTCTTAAACCACATCCGTTTCTATTTCCGAAGACGAAGGACCTGCTCCTTAGTAGCTATAAGCTCATCCTTAAGTTTTTAATACTAAGCTATAATAGACCAAAGCTAAGTAAGAGAAACGCTAAGAACGTCGTAATTTGAACGCTTATTACAAACGTACTCTATATATCGAGAAGAATCGCTTTTCGAAACCTTGCACGAACTAAGGCCTTTAGACTCGTATAGCGTACAAGGACGTATCGTTAAAAGATTATCCGAAGAAAGAATCGCAGCTAGAAGATAGTTAGCACGAAGAGTTGACGTAGCAGGCTTAGACTTCGGCTTCTTTCTCATACGATCAATCATCTTGACGACATCATAAAAGGAAAAGAGGAGGGGGATTGAGGAAATATAACTATATATAGAAGGGAGGGGTATTAGCGCTATTTGAAACGGACCTAAGTCTTTCGAGGACAAAAGACCTAGGGGAGGGGCATCGTGTCACGAATTGGCCGTATAAGGCGACCTAACAAGGCACATGGAACCAATCAGGAACCATAAGACCTAAGGACCAATCAGAAAGTGATTGTAGTGATCGTACTTCGATCAAGGCGAGCACCTAAACAATGATCGAAGGATCGTAATAGCGATTATACGATCGGAATCTAAGGGGAACACTTAGGAATAAGGGAACCAGATAAGTATATTAGATAGCTAGTTACTTATCCTGGTAGACTCTGGAGTTTACTAGTGATAGTAACGTACTCCTTACATCATAGTACTCCTAATAGCATCGTACTACTGTAAAGAGACAACTCTGTTGTTATGAACCCTTTGGCTTTACCGAATCCCTTAGACGACTTGTATACTTGTCCCGTATCACTTACCTTCGTCTGAACCCTTTTAGAAGAAGTCTGAGTTGGGTTCGTCATAGTAACCTTTCCGACCCTAGGAGAGAGGGGGTTCGAGCTCTGGTTAGTCTATAATAATAAGGGTAAATAGGCCCTCTTATAGGACCTACTAGCCCTACTATAGCTAACCTACCCCCTAGTTCTTATAGGCGACTTTAACTTCTACTACCTAGTCTAGGACCTATTTAATAGGCTTAGCCCGGGGGCTAGAGACCTCCTTAGCCTTATAGACTAATAGGACCTTAACCTACGAACGCTATATAGCTAGGTTACTAGGGCCCCCCAAGGGGACTAACGTAGCTAGCCTTTTATAATAGACCTATTCTAGGCCTTGGCTAGGCTAGAAACGACCTATAGAGATATCGTAGAACATAGGAGATCCAACTACTACCTATAGGCCCTAAACGTCTCCCTCTAGGGGACTAATAGGCCTATACTAGCTAGTAAAAGGTAGGATTAGAAGAGCCTAGATAAGGAGGCCATATAGGCCGAGGCAGCCTACCTCCTACTCCGGCTCGGTAAGTAGGCATCGGCCTTAACCCCGGCCGGGCCCGTCTTCTAGGGCCTAGAGGAGCTTCTATAGGCCTTCGATAGGCTTATAGAGGCCCTCGAGGAGATAGCTATAGTCTTAGCTCTAATAAAGAAGGCTAGTATAGGTGGTAAACGAGCTTAATAGTAGACAAATGTTACGGAAATATATATATAGATGCTACCTAGGCTACCGGCACGGATAGGCCAATCAAGCCAAAAGGACGGAAGGAACTAACTATAATATAAGAAGCACTACAAGCCCTACTATATACTAGCTTACGATTACCAAGATCAGTATAAAGTCACTAATCGCAATAAGCGGCTTACTAGGATCACTAACTAAGGACTAATCAGGGTAATCCAAGAAGGTTATATATATATATAGATAGTCACTCGTTTCGGTAGACTCTAGGAGTTTACTAGTAATAGTAACTTACAATCATAGTACTCCTAACAGCATCGCACTACTATAAAGAGATAACTCTATTATTATAAACCCTTTAGCTTTACCAAATCCCTTAGACAACCCATACACTTGTCCTACGTCACTTACCTTCGTCTAAACCCTTTCAGAAGAAGTCTAAGTTAGGTTTGTCATACGTTGCTATTACTCCCTTTGTTCTATCATAGTTCAGAACGGAGGTGACTTCGACCTTGACATCGATATAGCTACCAGCATCACGGCCAAATAGCTACTCGCCTAGCTTAGTTAACTCTAGTAGCAAATCTAGGAGTTAGATTAGAGAGATAAGGCTACTTAAGCTCGAATCAAGGAACTCGAGAACGGCGAAAAGCACTTATAGAAACTAGTTAACGAGGCCTATACCAAGATCAAGGCGCTCGAGACCACTAAAGCAAGCTATATCAAGATCAAACTACTTGGTAAGTACGGAGGAACTAAGGAGGACCTTGTAGGGTTTTTGACTAACCTCCGATCTTACTTTTAGCTTAATGATAACAAGTTTCTAGACGATAAAGCTAAAGTCTTTTATATAGCTACGAGATTAGAAGGCAAGGTACTTAGATAGTTCGAACCTATATAGAATGACTATCTTACTAAGGAAGACGAGGATAACCGAGACGCGTTTATATAGATAGTCTTCTAATCCTATAACCGTTTTGAAGAAGAGCTTTAGAAGGTTTTTGGCGATAAAGATAAGAAGATTTACGTGTAAGAAAGGCTTGCTAATCTCCGATAGACTAAGTTAGTAGCCTCTTATACTATATAGTTTAGATAGGATATACTTAAGTCTTAGCTTAATAATAAGGTATTAATATAACTATTTTATAATGGCTTAAAGGAAAAGGTTAAAGATAAGCTATATAAGTATAACCGGCTTAAAACTCTAGATAAATATATTATATAGGCTATTAGAATCGACGATCGGCTCTATGTATAGGAATAGTAGAAATAAGGTCGAATGAACGGAACTATAATTAAGGCTAACGATAAGAAAAAGCGAGCGTATATTAGTACCTTATATAGGATATATCCTAAAGCTATAGATATAGATGTAGTATAGAAGTAGGATAAGAAGAAGATAGCTAAAGACAAGTCTAACGCTACCTACTATAACTATAGAAAGAAAGGATATTATAAGCGAGAATATCGAAGTCCGAAGAAAGACTAGAAACCAATCCTAGGAAAGGAAACTATCGTTATCGACGAGACTAAGGACGTTGTCAAAGTAGTAGCTATAAGTTACAAAGATAGGGATAGTAATATAGATAGTCTCGAATATAATAATAATAACAAAGATAAATAGACACTATACTCTAAACTAGTTACTATAGACCCTAAGATAGGTATTGCCAAATGGGATACGGCAGGGGAGTATACGCCACCGATTTCGATTCTCCTAGCCTTGAGGTAGTAGGGTTTTATAGTCACGTAGAGGCGGGATAGATCGTAGATAACCGACACCTAAGGAGTCGACCGACCTAGACTAAACATCCTATTCCTTTAGGAACGGATCAAATGGTACTATAATAAAGTTTTCTAGCTCAATATAGAGTTGTACGAATAAGATAGATGCTTAACTTGACTTGCCTAGTAGAGTAATAAGATAAGGGACGAAATAAGGGAACTCTAACGTATCGTAAAAACTATCAAAGGGGAATAGCCTGTGATGTATAATAGACCTAATAATTATACTAAGCATTTTGACAATTAATAACTTAGCTATAATATATAGAACCTTAAGTACTAATTTATATATATAAACTATAGAAAGGATAAACGTACGTAGGAAAGCTACTAGAAGAAACATTACTACCTTAGTATTAAGGTACCTATAGTCTATATATAGTAAGAAGGATTTAGAAAAGAATTCTAATATCTTCTAGGCGATGCTATATAACTATACCCTCGATATAAGGCCTATATACAAGTGCCTTAGTTCTAGTATATAATATACAAATGCTAATACCACTTCCGTAATAAATTCGAAAATAATCACTAGCCGACCCGATAGGAAAACGGGGACGGAAGTTTACACCCTGTAGAATAGGTCTACGACGCGGGAAACAGAGTAGCCGAATTACTCTAGAAGATCGAAACCCAGAGTCTAGAAGGCATTATAATAGTTCTAAGATAAGCCTGGCCTAGGCACTATAGAATAGGACGAGACATATAGGACTTATACTAGAGTAACGATTATCTTTATTACAAGGATAAAAAGAAATCGCGAATTCGGGAGCTTTAGATAAAGCTATGGCGTGTATAACGGAAAGTAGAACAGACTTAATAGTAGGAAACTATAAGCACTTAATAGCTCGTGGAAATAAGTACGATCGACGAAGCCGCTATTAGCCAAATAATCGAAGAGGTTAATACTAACCTAGGAAACGGGTTAAGGCCCTTCGAGGGGCCTAAAAACCATTAACGCCTATATAGTAGCGAGTAGTAGCTTAGTATAGGAGGAACTAGCGTAAGAGACCACTATATCGAGACCTCCTGGTAGAAACATAGGAAACCGCCGTAATCTTTAGACGACGATAGCAAGACAAGCAACTATAGATAACGGTGTAATAGAAGTAATACGAAATGCTCGTACTAATAGATAGTAGAGCAAAGATAAACCTAATTTTACTAACACTTATAAATTAGCTATAGATACCCTAGAGAATGAAACAGAAGTATAGTATAGTCAAAGGGCTATTCCCAATATAATAGGTATATAGGGAGACCAAACCGATTAATATTACTATAATAGGGAAGACTATAGCAGTTATATTTAGCATTATAGATATAGGCGATAATAAAGATATAATACTAGGACTACTATAGTATAAAGACTATAACCCGGACATTAGCTAGAAGAATAATAGCTACCTACGACCCTAAATAGAGTTATATTCGACTAGCGTAATAGGAAGTATATAAGGATCACGACAGATAGGTGCCTAGGGAGAGGCATATTCTATAGATCTACCGTAAGAGACAGGCAGTAGTAGGCAGACTACTATAGACTCTAGAAGAAGTGGTATAACGATATCGATACTATAACAGGAGGAACAAGCCGAACTACCAATAGCTATTCTCTCCGTTAACATATACGGAATACTATAACTAGAATAGTAGATCGAGACAGGAGAAATCGCTAGTATTGCCATAGACGGAACCAAATTTACATATTATTAGAAAACCAAGAAACAAGACAAGACTAGGGAAGTACTAAAGGAGTACAAGGGATACCTAGCATTCGAACCAAAGTATCTAGAAGGATTACTAGAACACGGCCTATAGGATTATAAGATTAAGCTTAAGGAAGGAGTATGACTAAAGTTCTTTAAGATCTACTATATAAGCTAGATATAGAATAAAGAACTTAAGCGATATCTAGAGGAGAACCTTCGAAGAGGATATATCTACTTGTCAATATCGCTAGTAGGCTACCTAATCTTATTTATGCCTAAGAAAGATAGAAAGCTACGGTTATATGTCGACTATTAGTAACTTAACAAACAGACTATGAAAAATCGATACCTGTTACCGCTAATCTTATAGCTCTAAGATCAGTTAATAGGAGCCTAATATTTTATACGTCTTGACTTGCTATTAGCCTATAACTATATATAGATCAAAGAAGGCGACAAGTGGAAAACGGCCTTTAGGATACCCTATAGCTATTATAAGTACCTTGTTATACTATTCGGACTTACGAATATACTAGTAACGTTCTAAGCCCTGATTGATCAAGCTATCTAACCCTTTCTCGACAAATTTACAATATATTATCTTGACAATATACTTATCTTCTCTAAGACGATAAATAAACACTAGAAGCATATAAGAGTAGTACTAGATATATTATACGTATATAAGCTATTAGTTAATAAGGAAAAGAGTAAATTCTATATTAGAAAGATAGTGTTTTTAGGATATAAGATATCCCTAGGACAAATTCGGATAGAACCCTTAAAGGTTAAAGCTATTAAGAATTGGCTATAACTAACGTTAGTTATAGAAGTACGAAGTTTCATCGGATTTATAAACTTCTACTAGATGTTCATTAGGAACTTTAGAGCGATTATACGACTATTATACGAACTTACCAAGAAGGGTACTAAGTTCTAATAGGAAGAGTGATACGAGCAAGCATTTATATAGATTTACGACGCCATTACTAAGGATCTAGTACTAGTACTACCAGACCCTAAGAAGCTATTCGAGGTAGAGACAGACGCTTCAGACTACGCTATCGGAGGATAATTAGGATAATAAGACGAATAAGGGAAGCTATATCCTATAGCCTTCTTTTCAAAGAAGCTCGACAGACTACGTCTTAACTATCTAATCTATAACAAGGAACTACTTACAATTGTTAAAGCTTTTAAGGAGTAGCGACTATATCTTAGTAGTATAATCGAACTAGTATAAGTATATACGGATTATAAGAATTTACGGTATTTTACGATGACAAAGGAGCTTAATAGACGATAAATATAGTAGGCAAAATTCCTCGTGGAATTTAACTTCGAGATCCGCTACAAGAAAGGCAAAGAGAACGTACGAGCAGACGCTTTAAGCCGACGAACAGATCATATAGAAGGACGAACGGAAACAACGCTACCATTGTTTAAGGAACGAATAGACGGAACGCTATATTACGAAATGTAGATATCTATAGAAGATAATCTACTCGACTCGTTCCTAGAATGTTACGTAATCTTTCGGGAAGAAAGGATTAACAAGGTATAGTATTAAGTAGTACCTAGACTAGTGGTACCTAGTAAAGTAGAAGAAAAAGATAGAAAACTCTAGTACCGAGGTAAAGCGTATATCTATAATAAAGACCAATAGCTACGAATGATTTGAGAACTCTACAAGTCAAAACTCTGAGGATATAAAGGAGTTACGAAGACTATCGTACAAGTCAAGAGACATTACGACTTTCTATAGTTAACGGCACGAGTTAAGGAAGTCGTATAGAGCTATAATATCTATAATCGAAGTAAGATAGCACGATACAAGCCGTATAGGCTACTTTAGCTACTACTAATAGTTGACAAACTATAGAGTTTAGTTACGATAGACTTTATTACAAAGTTGCTAGAATCTAAGGATATAGCTATAGGAGTAATCTATAATAGTATTCTTACTATAGTAGATCGCCTGACTAAATAGGTATACTTCTTTCCCTATAAGGAGTCCTAGATAGCTAAATAACTAGTAGATATAATTTATTGGCAAGTTATATTAGTATACGCTTGGCCATAAGAATAGATTACCAATAGAGATACCAAGTTTGTATCGAAGTTCTAGTAAGCGTTAATGTAATGATTAGGCATTAATAGCAAGCTATTAACGGCATATTACCTATAAACCGACAGACAAACGGAGTAACTAAACCAGGTTATCAAGTAGTACCTCCGTTCTTATATTAACTACTAGTAAGATGACTAGGTTATACTATTACTAATAGTATAACTCGCCTATAATATAATACTAATAGAAACGACCAAAGTCATACCGTTCTTTACGAACTATAGATACGAAGTAGACCTTAGGCAAGGACTAGAGGTTATAATGCCAAGAGCAGTAGTCAAAGTAGAGTAGATATACATACTATATAAGAAACTTAAAAAGGAACTCGAGTTTATCAAAACCAGAATAAAGAACCACTATAACAAATATAGGCTCGAGGGACCTCGCCTAGAGAGGGGAGACAAAGTCTATCTGATTATACGAAACCTACAAACCAAACGACCAAGCACGAAGCTAAACTTTAAGAAGGTCAGACCCTTTGTTATCAAAGAACGAATTTCGACATCTAACTACCAACTATCGTTACTATCATCTATATAACTATAGACGGATGTTTTTTATATTTTACTTCTCGAACCAGTACCGAAAAACGCTAAGATTGCTATAAACATCGAAGTAGAGGACGAAGAGGAAGAATAGGACATCGAAGAAATCCTAGATTTATATATTATTAATAGGGAACTATAGTATCTAGTCAAATAGCTTGATTTTAAAATAGAAGACAACTTATAGAAGCTAATTAAGAACCTAAACTACCCTAAGAAATTAGAATAGTTCTACTAGAGGAACCCTAACTAACTACGGGGGCCAACTTAGGAACCTAACTAGTGTCTAAGAAAGAAGAAGTACTAGTAGAAGCTAACCCTAGGGATAAGCTAACTGCTTCCTAGTTAATTATACCAAAGGCGCCCGATACCTATACCTAACCTATTAAATCCTATTCTTCCGACATTAGGGCTACTACCCTATTCTCTTTATCTAAACCCTATATACCTTAACAAACAAACTTATCACTCTAGTTATATAATATTCGTTTTTAACGACGTAAACATATAAGGTGGCTTAAAGTTTACTAAAGTAGATCCTCTGCTACTAAAATTTCCTCCTCTAGCCTATCTTACTTACGCTAGTTACGTAACACTACAACAAGTTAGAACGGAAACAAGAGGACAAATAGAAGCCACTTATAGGAATCTGCTACATTTAGCCTATTATAAGACTTTCCCTTACACGTATAATTCAAACACCTCTTAGAATTTCCTAATATAATATAACGCTTCTTAGGCGTTACACACTAACAATTAGAATATAGCATAGTTTTAGAACTATCTCGCTCAATCGTAACGACTAAGATACGACGTTCACGCGTTATATTACAACGGCGTTTCTTTATACGGTCAGCCATAGTGAATGGCGGAAGGGGGCAAGGGGGAGAACTTATAGGAGCAAGTTACGAGAGGGTGTTGGCGCTATTTGAAACGACCTAAGAGGGCTTTCGGGTTGAAAGCCTCGGAGGGAGGGCATCGTGTTACGGAAATATGTATATAGATACCGCCTAGGCCACTGGTATGGATAGGCTAATCAAGCTAAAAGGACGGAAGGAACTAACTATAACATAGGAAGCATTGCGAGCCCTACTATATATTGGCTTACGATTACTAAGATTAGTGTAAAGTTACTAATCGTGATAAGTGGCTTACTAGGATTACTAACTAAGGACTGATTAGGGTGATCTAGGAAGGTTATATATATATATAGATAATTACTCGTTTTGGTAGACTCTAGGAGTTTACTAGTAATAGTAACTTATAATTATAGTACTCCTAATAGTATTATACTACTATAAGAGATAACTCTATTGTTATAAACCCTTTGGCTTTACCGAATCCCTTAGATAATCTATATACTTGTCTACGTTACTTACCTTTGTCTAAACCCTTTTAGAAGAAGTCTAAGTTAGGTTCGTTATAACGAAGGAGGTTTAGGAGGCCTAGAAGAGGGCTAAGGAGGTAGAGAGGGCCTATAAGGACACCCTAAACCCCTATATGTAGGAGGCGCTTTATATAACAAACCTAACTTAGACTTCTTCTAAAAGGGTTTAGATAAAGGTAAGTAATATAGGACAAGTATATAGGTCGTCTAAGGGATTTGGTAAAGCCAAAGGGTTTATAATAATAGAGTTATCTCTTTATAGTAATACGATACTATTAGGAGTACTATAATTATAAGTTACTATTATTAGTAAACTCTAGAGTCTATTAGAACGAGTAACTATCTATATATATATATAACCTTCCTAGATTACCTTAATTAGTCCTTAGTTAATAATCCTAGTAAGCCGCTTATCGTAATTAGTAACTTTACACTAATCTTAGTAATTATAAGCCAGTATATAATAGGGCTCGCAGTGCTCCCTACGTTATAATTAGTTCTTCCCGTCCTTTCGGCTTGATTAGCCTATCCGTACCGGTAGCCTAGGCGGTATCTATATATATATTTCTATGATACGATGCCCTCCCTCCGAGGCTTTCGACCTAAAAGCCCTCTTAGGCCGTTTCAAATAGCGCCAACTCCCTCTTGTAACTTGCTCCTATAAGTTCCCCCCCCTTGCTCCCTTCTACCGTTCATTATAGCTAACCGTATAAAGAAACGCCGTCGCGATATAACGTGTAAATGTCGTGTCTTAGTTACTACGATTAAGCGAGATGGTTCCGAAACTATACCGTGTTCTAATTATTGGCGTATAATACCTAAGAAGCGTTATATTATATTGGGAAATTCTAAGAGGTATTTAAATTATACGTATAAGGGAAAGTCTTATAATAGGCTAAATATAGCGGATTCCTATAAGTGGCTTCTATTTGTCCTTTTATTTCCGTTCTGACTTATTATAGTATTATATAACTAGTGTAAGTAAGATAGGCTAGAGGAGGAAATTTTGGTAATAGAAGATCTGCTTTAGTAAACTTTAAGCTACCTTATATGTTTATATCATTAAAAACGAATATTATATGACCAGAGTGATAAATTCGTTTGTCGAGGTATATAGGGTTTAGATAAGGAGAATAGGGTAATAGCTCCGATGTCAGACAAATAGGATTTGATAGGTTAGGTATAGGTATTAGGCGCCTTTGGCGTGATTAACTAGGAAGTAGTTAGCTTATCCCTAGGGTCGGCTCCTACCGGTACTTCTTCCTTCTTAGACGCTAGTTAGGTTCCTAAGTCGGCCCCTATAGTTGGTTAGGATTCCTCCGGTAGAACTATTCCAGTTTCTTAGGGTAGTTTAGGTTCTTGACCAGCTCCTATAAGTTGTCTTCTGTTCCAAAATCAAGCCATTTGACTAGATACTATAGTTCCCCGTTAATAATATATAAATCTAGGATTTCTTCGACGTCCTATTCTTTCTCTTCGTCCTCTACTTTGATATTTATAGCGATCTTGGCGTTTTTTAGTGCTAATTCGAGAAGTAAAATATAAAAAACATCCGTCTGTAGTCGTATAGATAATAGTAACGATAGTCGATAGTTAGATGTCGAGATTCGTTCTTTGATAATAAAGGGTCCGACCTTCTTAAAGTCTAGCTTTATACTTGGTTGTTTGGTTTGTAGATTTCGTATAATTAGATAGACTTTGTCTCCCCTCTCTAGGTAAGGTCCCTCGAGCCTATATTTGTCGTAATAGTTCTTTATTCTAATTCTAATAAACTCGAGTTCCTTTTTAAGCTTCTTGTATAATATATATATCTATTCTACTTTGACTATTGCTCTTAGTATTGTAACCTCTGGTCCTTGCCTAAGGTTTGCTTTATATCTATAGTTTGTAAAGAACAGTATAACTTTGGTTGTTTCTATTGGTATCATATTATAAGCGAGTTATACTATTGGTAATAGTATAACCTAGTTATCCTACTAGTAGTTAACGTAGGAACGAAGGTATTACTCGATAACTTGGTTTAGTCGTTCCATTTGTCCGTTAGTCTATAGGTAATATATCGTTAACAGTTTACTATTAACGCCTAATCGTTATATTAACGCTTACTAGAACTTCGATACAAACTTAGTGTCTCTATCGGTGATCTATTCTTATAGCCAAGCGTATATTAATACAACTTGCCGATAGATCACGTCTACCAGCTGTTTAGCTATCTAGGACTCCTTATAGGGAAAGAAGTATACCTATTTAGTTAGGCAATCTACTATAATAAGAATACTATCGTAGATTACTCCTATAGCCGTGTCCTTAGATTCTAGTAGTTTTATAATGAAGTCTATCGTAACTAAACTCTATAGTTTGTCAGCTGTTAGCAGTGGCTAAAGTAGCCCGTACGGCTTGTATTATGCCGTCTTGCTTCGATTATAGATATCGTAGCTCTATACGACTTCCTTGACTCGTACTATTAACTATAGAAAATCGTAGTATTTCTTGACTTATACGATAGTCTTCGTAACTCCTTTGTGTCCTTCGAGTTTCGACTTGTAGAGTTCTCGAATCATTTATAACTATTGGTCTTTATTATAGATATACACTTTGCCTTAGTACTAGAGTTTCCTATCTTTTTCTTCTACTTTGCTAGGTACCACTAGTCTAGGTACTACTTGATATTATGCCTTATTGATCCTTTCTTCTCGAAAGATTATATAACATTCTAGGAACAAGTCGAGTAGATTATCTTCTATAGGTATCTACATTTTGTAATGTAGCGTTCTATCTATTCATTCCTTGAACAATGGTAGCGTTATTTCCGTTCGTCCTTCCGTATGATCCGTTCGTCGGCTTAAAGCGTCCGCTTGTACGTTCTCTTTGCCTTTCTTATAACGGATCTTAAAGTTAAATTCCGCAAGGAATTCTACCTATTATATTTATTATCTATTAAGCTCTTTCGTCGTTATAAAGTACTGTAAATTCTTATAATCTATATATACTCGTACTAGTTCGATCGTACCACTAAGGTATAGTTGCTATTCCTTAAAAGCTTTAATAATCGTAAGTAGTTCCTTGTTATAGATTAGATAGTTAAGATATAGTCTATCGAGCTTCTTTAAAAAGAAGGCTATAGGATATAGCTTCCCTTGTTTGTCTCGTTATCCTAATTGTCCTCCAATAGTATAGTCTAAAGCGTCCGTTTCTACCTCGAATAGCTTCTTAGGGTCTGGTAATACTAGTACTAGATCCTCGATAATGGCATCGCGAATCTATATAAATACTTGCTTGTATTGCTCTTCCTATTAGAACTTAGCGTTCTTCTTGGTAAGCTTGTGTAATGGTCGTATAATTGCTCTAAAGTTCCTAATAAACATCCGGTAGAAGTTCGTAAATCCGATAAAACTTCGTACTTCTATAACTAACGTTGGTCGTAGCTAATTCTTAATAGCTTTAACCTTTAAAGGTTCTATCCGAATTTATCCTAGGGATATCTCGTATCCTAAAAATACCGTCTTCCTAACGTGGAATTTACTCTTTTCCTTGTTAACTAATAGCTTGTATATGTATAGTGTATCTAGTACTACTCTTATATACTTCCGGTGTTTGTCTATCGTCTTAGAGAAGATAAGTATATTGTCGAGATAATATACTGTAAATTTGTCGAGAAAGGGGTAGATAACTTGATCAATTAGGGCTTAGAACGTTACTAGTACGTTCGTAAGTCCGAATAGTATAATAAGGTACTTATAATAGCTATAGGGTGTCCTAAAGGCCGTTTTCCACTCGTCGCCTTCTTTGATCTATATATAATTATAGGCCGATGGTAAGTTAAGATACGTAAAATATTAGGCTCTTACTAACTAATCTTAGAGCCGTAAGATTAGCGGTAATAGGTATCGATTTTTCATAATCTATTCGTTAAGTTATTAATAGTCAATATATAACTATAGCTTTCTATCTTTCTTAGGTATAAACAGGATTAGGTAGCCTACTAGTAATATTAATAGGCAGATATATCCTCTTCGAAGGTTCTCCTCTAGATATTACTTAAGTTCTTCATTCTATATCTAGCTTATATAATAGATCTTAAAGAACTTTAGTCGTACTCCTTCCTTAAGCTTGATCTCGTGATCCTATAAGCCGTATTTTGGTAATCCTTCTAGATGCTTTGGTTCGAATGCTAGGTATCCTTTATACTCCTTTGGTACTTCCCTAGTCTTATCTCGTTTCTCGGTTTTCTGATAGTATACGAACTTGGTTCCGTCTATAGCGATACTAGCGATTTCTCCTATCTCAACCTACTACTCTAATTACAGTACTCTGTATTCGTCAACGGAGAGAATAGCTGTCGGCGGTTTAGCTTGTTCCTCCTATCGTAACGTCGGTATTATTATACCGCTTCTTCTAGAGTTTATAGTAGTCTGCCTGCTATTACCCGTCTCTTGTGGTAGATCTATAGGATATGTCTTCCCCTAGATATTGTCCTTTCGCGATCCTTATACGCTCCTTATCTTATTAGTCGAATACGACTCCGTTTAGGGTTATAAGTAGCTATTATTCTTCTAGCTAATATCCGGGTTATAGTCTTCGTACTATAATAATCTTAGTATTATATCTTTGTTATCGCCTATATCTATAATGCTAAATACGACTACTATAGTCTTCCCTGTTATAGTAATGTCGATCGGTTTGGTCTCTCTATATACCTATTACATTAGAAATAGCCCCTTGACTATGCTATGCTTCTACTTTATTCTCTAGGGTATCTGTAGCTAATTTATAAGTATTGGCGAAATTAGGTTTATCTCTGCTCTATTATTTACTAGTATAAGCATTTCGTACTGTTCCTATTATGCTATTATCTATATTTACTTATCTTACCGTCGTCATCTAAAGATTATAGCGATTTCCTATATTTCTGCCGGGAGGTCTTAATATAGTAGTCTCTTACGCTAGTTCCTCTTATACTATATTACTACTTGCTATTATACTAGCGTTAATGATTTTTAGGCCCCTTGAAGGGCCCTAACCTGTTTCTTAGGTTAGTGCTAACCTCTTCGATTATTTAGCTAATAGTAGCTTTGTCAATCGTTCTTATTTCTATAAGCTATTAAGTACTTATAGCTTCCTACTATTAGGTCTGTTCTACTTTTCGTCATATAGTCTATAGCTTTATCTAAAGCTCCCGAATTCGTAATTTCTTTTCGTCCGTATGATAGAGACAATCATTACTCTAGTATAAGTCCTATATATCTCGTCCTATTCTATAGTGCCTAGGCCAGGCTCGTTTTAGAACTACCATAATGCCTTCTAGACTCTAGGTTTCGATCTTCTAGAGTAATTCGGCCGCTCTATTTCCCGCGTTATAGACCTATTCTATAGGGTGTAAACTTCTATCCCTATTTTCCTGTTAGGTCGGCTAGTAATTGTTTTCGAATTTATCGTAGAAGTAGTATTAGCATTCGTATACTATATACTAGAACTAGGGCACTTATATATATGCCTTATATTAAGGGTATAGTTATATAGCATCGCTTAGAAGATATTAGAATTCTTTTCTAAATCCTTCCTACTATATATAGACCGTAGGTACCCTAATACTAAGGTAGGAATATTTCTTCTAATAGCTTTCCTATATATATTTGTCTTTTCTACAGTTTACGTATATAAACTAATACTCTAGGTTCTATATATCGTAGCTAAGTCGCTAATCGTCAAAGTGCTCGATATAACTATTAGGTCTATTATACGTCATAGGCTATTCCCCTTTGATAGTTTCTACGATACGTCAGAGTTCCCTTATTTCGTCCCTTATCTTATCGCTCTACTAGGCGAGTCAAGTCAGGCGTCTATCTCGTTCGCGTAACTCCATATTGAGCCGGAAAACTTCGTTACGGTACTATTCGATCTGTTCCTAAAGGAATAAGATATTTAGTCTAGGTCTTTTAATTCTTTAGGTATTAGTTATCTATAATCTATCCTATCTCTACGTAACCGTAAAACCCTACTACCTTAAGGCTAAGAGAATCGAGATTAGTAGTATATATTCTCCTGCCATATCCTATTTGGCAATACCTGTTTCTAGGTCTATAGTGACTAGTTTAGAGTATGACGTCTGTTTATCTTCGCCGTTATTATTATGTTCAAGACTATCTATATCGCTATCCCTGTCTTTATAGCTTATAGCCACTACTTTGACGACGTCCTTAGTTTCGTCGATAACCGTAGTTTCCTTTCCCGGGACTAGTTTCTAGTCTTTCTTCGGGCTTCGATATTCTCGCTTATAATGTCCTTTCTTTCTATAGTTATAGTAGGTAGCGTTAGACTTGTCTTTAGCTATCTTCTTCTTATCCTACTTCTATACTATATCTATATCTATAGCTCTAGGATATGTCCTATATAAGGTATTAACATATATTCGCTTTTTCTTATTATTAGCCTTAACTATAGTTCCATTTATTTGACCTTATTTCTACTATTCCCGTATATAGAGCTGATCGTCGATTCTAATAGCTTATACGATATATTTATCTAGGGTTTTAGGCCAGTTATACTTATATAGCTCGTCTTTAACCTTTTCCTTTAGGCCATTATAAAATAATTATATTAACGCCTTATTGTTAAGCTAAGACTTAAGTATATCCTATCTAAACTATATAGTATAGGAGGCTATTAACTTAGTCTATTAGAGGTTAGCAAGCCTTTCTTAGGTATAAATCTTCTTGTCTTTATTGCTAAAGACCTTCTAAAGCTCTTCTTCGAAACGGTTATAGGACTAAAAGACTACCTATATAAACATATCTTAGTTATCTTTATCCTCTTTAATAAGATAGTCGTTCTATATAGGCTCGAACTATCTAAGTACCTTACCCTCTAGTCTCGTGGCTACATAGAGGACTTTAGCTTTATTATCCGGAAACTTGTCGTTATTAAGCCGGAAGTAGGATTAGAGGTTGGTTAAAAACCTTATAAGGTCCTTCTTAGTTCCTCTATACTTACTAGGTAGTTCGATCTTGATACGGCTTGCTTTGGTAGTTTCGAGCGCCTTGATTTTGGTATAGGCCTCGTTAACCAGTTTCTACAAGTGCTTTTCACCATTCTCGAGTTCCTTGATTCGAGCTTAAGCAGCCTTATCTCTCTAGTCTAACTCCTAGATTCGCTACTAGAGTTAACCAAGCTAGGTAAGTAGCTATTCGGCCGTGACGCTGGTAGCTATATCGATGTCGAGGTCGAAGTCACCTCCGTTCTAAACTATAATAGAACAAAGGGAGTAATAGTAACGTGTAACGAACCTAACTTAGACTTCTTCTGAAAGGGTTTAGACGAAGGTAAGTGACGTAGGACAAGTGTATAGGTTGTCTAAGGGATTTGGTAAAGCTAAAGGGTTTATAATAATAGAGTTATCTCTTTATAGTAGTGTGATGCTGTTAGGAGTACTATGATTGTAAGTTGTTATTACTAGTGAACTCTAGAGTCTACTAGAACGAGTGACTATCTATATATATATATAACCTTCCTAGATTACCTTGATTAGTCCTTGGTTAGTGATCCTAGTGAGCCGCTTATTGTGATTAGTGACTTTATACTGATCTTGGTGATTGTAAGCTAGTGTATGGTAGGGCTTGTAGTGCTCCCTACGTTATAATTGGTTCTTCCCGTCCTTTCGGCTTGATTAGCTTATCTGTACCGGTGGCCTAGGCGGTATCTATATATATATTTCCGTGATACTTTGGTAGGCCCTATAGGGCTAGGCTAGGACTATTATAGCCGCGAAGACCAAGAGCTAGAGAGCTATATTATAGGAGGTAACTAACTAGCTAGACCTATTATAAAGACTAGAGCGGTAGGCAAGGCTATAAAGCCACCTACCGGTCGACCCTCTAAAGCTCCTAGCCTTCGAAGGAGGGCTTATAACCTACTAATAGAAGGCTAGGGCCCTGGCTAATAAGTTCTTTCTAAACCCGGAAGCGGACCTATTAGATATTAACGACCCGGATCTAAACGACTACTAGGAGCTAAAGTTCGAAATAAGCTAGAAGGTTACAATAGGCGATATTAGGGTAGTACTAGCTAGAGCGGCCCTATAGAAGGCCCCGGGGGAGGACCTCCTCCCTATAGGCCTACTAAAGGCCTATAGGCAGCCGCTCTACCGGATATTAGCTATATTAGCCTCGGAGAGCTTATAGCTTGGCTATTTCCCGGCCTGGTTTAAAAGGGCCAAGATAGTAGTCCTTCGTAAGCCCGGTAAACCCCTATAGGCCTACTTTACCCTAGGTAGCTATAGGCCTATAACACTCCTACTAATAGTAGGCAAGGTACTAGAGGCTATAGTCGCCCGGAAGGTAACGGCTATTATAGAGGCCTATAGGCTTCTCCCGGCCAAGCAGATAGGCAACCGGGAATATAGGTCTACCGAACTAGCTATTCGGCTTGTTATAGCCTAGGTTTAGGAGGCTTAGAGACATAAGGTAGCTACCTCCCTCCTATAGCTTAATATCTTAGGGGCTTTCAACACTATTAACTATACCTAGCTATTAACCACTTTATAGAGCCAAGGCTTCCCGAAGTGGTTAGTGGTCTAGGTCAGGGAGTGGCTATAGGATAGGGTAGCTATCCTTTACTTTGATAGCCAGAATACAAAGGATATAGTAATAAGGGCCGGGGTCCCCTAGGGGTTACCCCTCTCCCCTATACTATTTATCCTCTATATAGCCTCCCTCTATTAGGCTATTCGCTAGGCTAGCCCTATGGTTAGTTTGGTAGGCTTTGCCGATAATACTAATCTTCTAGCCTTTAGGAGGGCTAAGGAGGCCTATAATGATTAGCTATAGAGGGCTTAGAAGGCCTACCTATAGTAGGCAAGGACCTAGGGTATAGCCTTTACCCCGGAAAAGTACGAACTTATCCACTTTAATAGGGGCCGGAAATAGTAGTTATAACTACTAGAGCTCCTATAGCCTAGAAGGGGTACTACCACTATAGCCCCTTTAAAGTTAGCTGGATTCCTAGGGGTCTAGCTAGACTAGAGGCTATAGTAGGGCCCCTATTATATAAAGGTAGCTAAGAAGCTAGAAACCTAGGAGTTTACCCTAACTAGGCTTACCACGAAGACCTAGGGCCCTGGCCTACTATAGGCCTATAAGGTCTATACCAAGTATATCCGTAGCGCCCTAGCTTATAGGGCCTCGAACTTCCACAAGCCTACTAAGCCAGGGGGCAAGCCGGAAGGCCCTATTAGGGAACTATCAAAGGCTTAACATAGGGCCCTCTAAGTAGTTACTAGGGCCTATAAGGCTACCCCTATCCGGTGCCTTAAGACGGAAGCCTAGGTACTACCCCTCAACCTCTATCTTAATAAGAGGCTAACTAACTTCGAAGCCAAACTCGACTAGCCACTCCTATAGGCCAGAGTAGGCCTAGGGGCCTCCTAGGTCCCTATAAGGGCTCTTATCCAACAGGCCTATAATAGGCTTAGCTAGAGGTTCCGGAAGAGAAGGACTAGGGCAAGGGGCTAGGAGCCGAAGCCTACAGCCCTAGAGGTAGCAAGGTTAACAGTCTAACAGTAGGTTTAGGAAGGTTATAGAGGGGGTCAACCCCCCCTATAGACCCTATAAAGAAGGCTATAGGCTATAGAACTAGCCATAGTAGCTAGCTAGAGCAACCGTTAGAGGGCCGACCAAGCCGGTAGGAGGATATAGCATATATCAGATAAGGACCCCCTATATCTAGTTTTTACAGGGGAAGGCCTATAAAGGCACCAGGGCCTAATAAAGGCCTAGAGCTCCCTATTAGTATAGGCCTATATAGGGGCTATTAGCCTCCGCGACTTCCTTTTTAGGGTTTAAGTCCCGGAGGTTAGTACCCCTTACTATACCTATAGCTAAGGGAGGGAGACTATAGAGCACCTGGTTATCTAGTGCCCAAACCTACTAAGAAGCCGAACGTAGGAATCCTAGGAAATACGGTTATAAAGGGACCTAGACCTCGTTTTATAAGGTATAAGGACCTATAACTATCGTTTAGCAAGGAAGGTTCTATAGTGGCTAATAGACCTAGGGAGGCTCCTAGAATACTACCTCATAAGGAGGCTAGACCAAGAGGGAAGGCCTCTATAGGGCTATCCTAGCTACTTCTCCTTTTCTTTATAGTATATTAGTATTCCGGATTAGGCATAAAAGGAGGGACTGTCACAGAAATATACATACAGATGCCGCCTAGGCCACCGGCACAGACAGACCAATCAAGCCGAAGGAACGGAAGGGCCAATTATAACATAAGAAGCGCTATAATCACTACGCTCACCAGTGATCAGGGTGATCACCACTATACGATCACTTATAATCACCGTAATCAGGAGTGATCACTAGGGTTATATATATATATAAATAGTTACTCGTTACAGTAGACTCTAGAGTTTACTAGTAATAGCAACTTACAATCACAGTACTCCTAATAGTATCGTACTACTATAAGAGACAACTCTGTTATTGTAAACCCTTTGGCTTTACCGAATCCCTTAGACGACCTGTACGCTTGTCCCGTGCTACTTACCTTCGTCTGAACCCTTTTAGAAGAAGTCTGAGTTAGGTTTGTCACAGGGATAGAGGTTTTTATCTGGCCTATTAGGTACGGTTTCCTTTATATATAACTAGAGAGGCTCTGGTATACTTATTAGTATAATGGTATAGGATTAATAATAATAATAATAATAATATATATAAGTAATGCCTTAAGGTTAGTAGGGCGCTTAGTATTAATTTTACGGTTACCTCCTTTACTATTATTATAAACTAAGACATAGTAAATGATCTATTATAGTTATTAATTAGGCTCTATAAGGCTATAAGTTTATAACTTATAGATAGGGTAAGTATATTCTTAATATACTTAGTCATTCTAGCTATATTATTATATAGGGCTACTACTTTATCTTTCCTAATGACCTATACTATTTTACCTTATATATTTATAAGAAGCCTGTCAATTGTTATAGCTTTAGTAGCAGGCTTCTAGCTATTATTATTATTATTATTATTATTATTATTATTATTATTATTACTATAGCTATTACTACTAGGGCTATAGGGAGGGTAGGGGGTATAGGGGTTACTTAGCCGGGCTAGGTCCTATTTGATCGAGTCGAATAGCTCCTCGGAATCAGAGAGCGCGGGTAGTATAGCTATACCATATAAAACTATCACAGAAATATACATACAGATGCCACCTAGGCTACCAGCATAGATAGACCAATCAAGCCAAAGGAACGGAAGGGCTAATCACAATATAAGAAGCGCTATAATCACTACGCTTACTAGTAATTAGGGTAATTACCACTATATAGTTACTTACAATTACTATAATCAAGAGTAATCACTAGGGTTATATATACATATAAATAATTACTCGTTATAGTAGACTCTAGAGTTTACTAGTAATAGTAACTTATAATCATAGTACTCCTAATAGCATCACACTACTATAAGAGACAACTCTATTATTATAAACCCTTTAACTTTACCGAATCCCTTAGACGACCTATACACTTATCCTACACTACTTACCTTCGTCTAAACCCTTTCAGAAGAAGTCTAAGTTAGGTTTGTTATACGTTACTATCACTCCCTTTATTCTATTATAGTTTAGAACGGAGGTAACTTCGACCTCGATATTGATATAGCTACTAGCGTTATAGCCGAATAGCTGCTCGCCTAGCTTGGTTAACTCTAGTAGTAAATCTAGGAGTTAGACTAGAGAGATAAGGCTGCTTAAGCTCGAATCAAGGAACTCGAGAACAGTGAAAAGCACTTACAGAAACTAGTTAACGAGGCCTATGCTAAAATCAAGACACTCGAGAACGCCAAAGCAAGCCGTATCAAGATCGAACCGCCTAGCAAGTATAGAGGAACTAAGAAGGACCTTATAGGGTTTTTAACCAACCTCTGATCCTACTTCTGGCTTAATAATAACAAGTTTCTAGATAACAAAGCCAAAGTCCTCTATATAGCTATAAGACTAGAGGGCAAGGCACTTAGATAGTTTAAACCTATGTAGAATGACTATCTTATTAAGGAAGACGAAGACGATTAAGATGTATTTATATAGGTAGTCTTTCGATCCTATAACCGTTTTAAAGAAGAGCTTTGGAAAGTTTTTAGCGATAAAGATAAGAAGATTTATATATAAGAAAGACTTGCTAATCTCCGATAGACTAAGTTAGTAGCCTCTTACGCTATATAGTTTAGATAGGATATACTTAAGTCCTAGCTTAATAACGAGGTATTGATATAACTATTCTATAATAACTTAAAGGAAAAGGTTAAAGATAAGTTATATAAGTACGACCGGCTTAAAACTCTAGACAAATATATTATATAGGCTATTAGAATCGACGATTAGCTCTATATATAGGAGTAATAGAAACGAGGTCAAATAAATAGAACTATAGTTAAGGCTAATAACAAGAAAAAGCAAGTATACGTTAGTACCTTATATAGGATATATCCTAGAGCTATAGATATAGATATAGTATAGAAGTAGGATAAGAAGAAGACAGTTAAAGACAAGTCTAATACTACCTACTATAACTATAGAAAGAAAGGACACTATAAGCAAGAATGTTAAAGCCTAAAGAAATACTAGAAACTAGTCCCGGGAAAGGAAACTATAGTTATCGACGAAACTAAGGACGTCGTCAAAGTAGCGACTATAAGCTATAAAGATAGGGATAGCGATATAGATAGTCTCGAACACGACAATAACGGTAAAGACGAACAAACGCTGTACTTCGAACTAGTTACTATAGACTTAGAAATAGGTATTACTAAATAGGATACGGTAGGAGAATATATACCACTAATTTCGATTCTCCTAGCCTTAAGGTAGTAGGGTTTTATAGTTATATAGAGGCGGGATAGATCGTAGATAACCGATACCTAAGGAGTCGACCGACCCGGACCAAACATCCTATTCCTTTAGGAACGGATCGAATGGTACTATAACGAAGTTTTCCGGCTTAATACGGAGTTGTACGAACAAGATAGACGCCTAACTCGACTTGCCTAGTAGAGCAGTAAGATAAGGGACGAAATAAGGGAACTCTGACATATCGTAGAAACTATTAAAGGGGAATAGCTTATAACATATAATAGACCTAATAGCTATACCGAGCACTTTAACGGTTAGTAACTTAGTTACAATATACGGAACCTAGAGTACTAGTTTATACGTACAAACCATGGAAAAGACAAATATATATAGGAAAGCTACTAGAAGAAACATTCCTACCTTAGCATTAGGGCACCTACGGTCTACGTATAGTAAGAAGGATTGGGAAAAGAATTTCAATATCTTCTAGGTGACGCTATATGACTATACCCTTGACATAAGGCACATATATAAGTGCCTTGGTTCTAGTATATAGTACATAAATGCCGATACCACTTCTATAACAAATTCGAAAACAATTACTAGCCGACCCGACAGGAAAACAGGGATAGAAGTCTACGCCCTATAGAATGGGTCTACGACATAGGAAATAGAGCGGCTAAATTACTCTAGAAGATTAAAACCCGGAGTCTAGAAGGCATTACGGTAGTTCTAAGACGAGCCTAGCCTAGGTACTATAGAATAGGACGAGATATATAAGACTTATACTAGAGCAACGATTGTCTTTATCACGAAGACGAAAAGAAATCGCGAATTCGGGAGCTTTAGATGAAGCTATAGACTATATAACGAAAAGTAGAATAGATCTAATGGTAGGAAGCTATAAGCACTTAATAGCTTATAGAAATAAGTACGATCGACGAAGCTACTATTAGCTAAACAATCGAAGAGGTTAGTACTAACCTAGGAAACAGGTTAGGGCCCTTTAAGGGGCCCGAAAATCATTAACGCCTATATAGCGGCGAGTGGTAGCATAGTATAGGAGGAACTAGCACAAGAGACTACTATATCGAGACCTCCTAGCAGAAATATAGAAAATTACCGTAATCTTTAGACGACGATAGCAAGACAAGCGACTATAGATAACGGTATAATAGAAGTAGTACGAAATGCTTATACTAGTAGATAGTAGAGTAGAGATAAACCTAATTTCGCCAATACTTATAAATTAGCTACAGATACCCTAGAGAATAAAATAGAAGTATAGTATAATCAAAGGGCTATTCCTAACGTAATAGGTATATAGGGAGACCAAACCGATCGACATTACTATAGCAAGGAAGACTATAATAGTCGTATTTAGCATTATAGACATAGGTAATAACAAAGATATAATATTAGGGTTACTATAGTATAAAGATTATAACCTAGACATTAGCTAGAAGAATAGTAGCTACCTATAACCCTAGACAGAGTCGTATTTAACTAGTATAATAGAGAGCGTACAAGGATCGCGAGTAGACGATGCTTAAGGGAAGGCATATCTTACGGATCTACCATAAGAGACAGGCAGTGGTAGATAGACCACTATAGACTCTAGAAGAAGCGGTATAACGATACTAACGTTACGATAGGAGGAACGAGCTAAACCGCCGATAGCTATTCTCTCCATTGACAAATACGGAGCGCTACAATTGGAGCAGTAGGTTAAGATAGGAGAAATCGCTAACATTGCTATAGATAGAACCAAGTTCGTATACTATTAGAAAACCAAGAAACGAGACAAGACTAGGGAAGTACCGAAGGAGTACAAGGGATACCTAGTATTCGAACTAAAGCATCTAGAAGGATTACTAGAACATAGCCTATAGGATTACGAGATTAAGCTTAAGGAAGGAGTATAACTAAAGTTCTTTAAGATCTACTATATAAGCTAGATATAGAACGAAGAACTTAAGTGATATCTAGAGGAGAATCTTTGAAGAGGATATATTTGCCTGTTGATATTGCTAGTAGGCTACCTAATCCTGTTTATACCTAAGAAAGATAGAAAGCTATAGTTATACGTCGATTATCGGTAACTTAACGAATAGACCGTAAAAAATCGATACTTGTTACTACTAATCTTATGGCTCTAAGATTAGTTAGTAGGAGCCTAATATTTTACGTATCTTGACTTGCTATCGGCCTATAACTATATATAGATTAAAAAAGGCAATAAGTGGAAAATAGCCTTTAGGATACCCTATAGCTATTATAAGTACCTCGTTATACTATTCGGACTTATAAATACGCCGGTAACGTTCTAAGCCCTAATTGATTAAGCTATCTAACCCTTTCTTGACAAATTTACGGTATATTATCTTAACAATATACTTATCTTCTCTAAGATAATAGATAAACACTAGAAGTATATAAGAGTAGTGCTAGACGCGTTATATATATATAAGCTATTAGTTAACAAGGAAAAGAGTAAATTCTATATTAGGAAGACGGTGTTTTTAGGATATAAGATATCCCTAGGACAAATTCAGATAGAACCCTTAAAGGTTAAAGCTATCAAGAATTAGCTATAATTAACGTTAATTATAGAAGTACGAAGTTTTATCGGGTTTACAAACTTCTACCGGATGTTCATTAGGAACTTTAGAGCGATCGTATAATCATTGTACGAGCTTACTAAGAAGAACGCTAAGTTCTAATAGGAAGAGCGATATAAGTAAGTATTTATATAGATTCGCGATACTATTACCGAGGACCTAGTACTAGTACTACTAGACCCTAAGAAGCCATTTAAGGTAGAAATAGACGCTTTAGACTATACTATTAGAGGATAGTTAGGATAATAAGATAAACAAGGGAAGCTATATCCTATAGCCTTCTTTTTAAAGAAGCTTGATAGACTATATCTTAACTATCTAATCTATAACAAGGAACTACTTATGATTATTAAAGCTTTTAAGGAATAGCGATTATACCTTAGTAGTACGATCGAACCAGTATAAGTATATATAGATTATAAAAATTTACGGTACTTTACGACGACAAAGGAGCTTAACAGACGACAAATACGGTAGGTAGAATTCCTCGCGGAATTTAACTTTGAGATCTATTATAAGAAAGGCAAAGAGAACGTATAAGCAGACGCTTTAAGCCGATGAACGGATTATATAGAAGGACGAACGGAAACAATACTACCATTGTTTAAGGAACGAATAGACGGAATGCTATATCACGAAACGTAGATACCCGTAGAAGATGATCTACTCGACTTGTTCCTAGAATGTTACGTAATCTTTCGAGAAGAAAGGATTAACGAGGTATAGTATTAAGTAGTACCCGGACTAGTGGCACCTAACGGAGTAGAAGAAAAAGATAGGAAACTCTGGTACCGAGGTAAAGCGTATATCTATAACAAAGACTAATAGCTACGAATGATTTAAGAACTCTACGAGTCGAAACTCGGAGGATATAAAGGAGTTATAAAGACTGTCGTACAAGTTAAGAAATATTACGACTTTCTATAGTTAATGGTACGAGTTAAGGAAGTCGTACGGAGCTACGATATCTATAATCGAAGCAAGATAGTATAATATAAGCTATATAGGCTACTTTAGCTATTACTAATAGCTGACAAACTATAGAGTTTAGTTATAATAGACTTTATTACGAAGCTGCTAGAATCTAAGGATACGGCTATAGGAGTAATCTATAATAGTATTCTTACTATAGTAGATCGCCTAACTAAATGGGTATACTTCTTTCCCTATAAGGAGTCCTAGATAGCTAAATAGCTAGTAGACGTAATCTATTAGCAAGTTATATTAGTACACGCTTAGCTATAAGAATAGATTACCGATAGAGATACTAAGTTCGTATCGAAGTTCTAGTAAGCGTTAATATAACAATTAGGTATTAATAGCAAGCTATTAATAGTATATCACCTATAAACTAATAGATAAATAGAGCGACTAAACCAGGTTATCAAGCAATACCTCTACTCTTACGTTAACTACTAATAAGACGACTAGGTCATACTATTGCCAACAGTATAACTCGCTTATAATATAATACTAATAGAAACGACTAAAGTCATACTATTCTTTACAAACTATAGATACAAAGTAAACCTAAGGCAAGGACTAGAGGTTATAATACTAAGAGCGGTAGTCAAAGCAGAACAGATATACGTATTATATAAGAAACTTAAAAAGGAACTCGAGTTTATTAGAACTAGAATGAAGAACTACTATGACAAACATAGGCTCGAAGGACCTTGCCTAGAGAGGGGAGACAAAGTCTATCTAATCGTATAAAACCTATAAACTAAACGACCAAGCACAAAGCTAGACTTTAAGAAGGTCAGACCCTTTATTATTAAAGAACGAATTTCGACATCTAACTACTAACTATCGTTACTGTTATCTATATAACTATAGACGGATATTTTTTATATTTCACTTCTTAAACCAGTACCAAAAAACGCTAAGATTACTATAAATATCGAAGCAGAGGATAAAGAGGAAGAATAAGATATCAAGGAAATCCTAGATTTATATATTATTAATAAGGAACTATAGTACCTAGTCAAATAGTTTGATTTTAGATTAGAAGATAACTTATAGGAACTAATTAAGAACTTAAACTACCCTAAGAAACTCGAACAGTTCTATCAGTAGAACCCGGATCGGCTAAAGGCAAACCTAGGACAGAATCGAAGACGGCGCCCTAGTTAATAACGTTAACGCTACCGTTAAGCTATACGTCTAGAACAGCCTCTGATTCCTATTACTCTACCGCCTCTAATTCGTCTAGATTCGACAAACCCTACATAACTATATCTGCCCCCTTCTCTACTAAAAACTCTTGTTACTTACAAACCTAAGTCAAACAGGCTAACGCCTTAGAAGCTTTGTATTAGTATTCTTGTAGTAAGGCTTTGGTATGACGAACCCAACTCAGACTTCTTCTAAAAGGGTTCAGACGAAGGTAAGTGATACGGGACAAATATACAAGTCGTCTAAGGGATTCGGTGAAGCCAAAGGGTTTACAACAACACTATAGTTGTCTCTCTTAGTAGTACAATGCCGTTACGAGTACTATAAGGAAGAGGTTACTATTACTAGTGAACTCCAGAGTCTACCAGAACGAGTGACTATCTACATATATATATAACCTTCCCGGATCACCTTGATCAGTCCTTGGTCAATGATCCTAGTGAGCCGCTTATCGCGATCAGTGACTTTACGCTGATCTTGGTGATCGTAAGCTAGCGTACGGTAGGGCTTATAGTGCTCCCTACGTTATAATTGGTTCTTCCCATCCTTCTAGCTTAATTGGCCTATCCGTACCGGTGGCCTAGGCGGCATCTATATATATATTTCTATGACACGATGCCCTCCCTCCGAGGCTTTCGACCTGAAAGCCCTCTTAGGCTGCTTTAAATAGCATTAACTCCCTCTCGTAGCTTGCTCCTATAAGTACCCCCCCCCCTTGCTCCCTTCTGCCGTTTACCATGGCTAATCGTGTGAAGAAACGCCGTTGCGATATAACGTGTGAATGTCGTATCTTAGTCGCTACGATTAAGCGAGACGGTTCCGAAACCATGCCGTATTCTAACTGTTAGCGTGTAACGCCTAAGAAGCGTTATATTATGTCGGGAAATTCTAAGAGGTGCTTAAATTATACGCGTGAGGGAAAGTCTTACGACGGGCCGAACGTAGCAGATTCCTATAAGTGACTTCTATTTGTCCCCTTGTTTCCGTTCTGACTAGTTATAGTATTACGTAACTAGCGTAAGCAAGATAGGCTAGAGGAGGAAATTTTGGCGACAGAAGATCTGCTTTAGTAAACTTTAAGCTGCCTTACGCGTTTATATCGTCAAAAACGAATATTACATGACCAGAGTGATAAATTCATTTGTCGAGGTATACGGGGTTTAGATAAGGAGGACGGGGTAGTGGCTCCGATGTCGGACAAATAGGATTTAACAGGTCAGGCATAGGCGTCGGGCGCCTTTGGCGTGATTAACTAGGAAGTAGTTAGCTTGTCCCTAGGGTTAGCTCCTACTAGTACTTCTTCCTTCTTAGATGCTAGTTAGGTTCTTAAGTCGGCCCCTATAGTCGGTTAGGATTCCTCTAGTAGAACTATTCCAGTTTCTTAGGGTAGTTTAGGTTCTTAATCGGCTCCTATAAGTTGTCTTCTATTCTAAAATCAAGCTATTTAACTAGATACTATAGTTCCCTATTGATGATATATAAATCTAGGATTTCCTTGACGTCCTATTCTTCCTCTTCGTCTTCTGCTTTAATGTTTATAGCGATCTTGGCGTTTTTCGGTACTGGTTCGAGGAGTGAAATATAGAAAACATCCGTCTGTAGTTATATAGATGACGGTAACGATAGTTAGTAGTTAGATGTCGAAATTCGTTCTTTGATAACGAAGGGTCCGACCTTCTTGAAGTCTAGCTTCGTGCTTAGTCGTTTGGTTCGTAGGTTTCGTACAATTAGATAGACTTTGTCTCCCTTCTCTAGGTAAGGTCCCTCGAGCCTATGTTTATTATAGTAATTCTTTATTCTGGTTCTAATAAACTCAAGTTCCTTTTTGAGTTTCTCGTGTAGTGCGTGTATCTGCTCTGCTTTGACTGCCGCTCTTGGCACTATAACCTCTGGTCCTTGCCTAAGGTCTGCTTCGTATCCGTAGTTTGCAAAGAACAGTGTGACTTTGGTCGTTTCTATTGACGTTATGTTATAAGCGAGTTATACTATTGGTAATAGTATAACCTAGTCATCCTGCTGGTAGTTGACGTAGGAACGGAGGTATTACTTGATAACTTGGTTTAGTCATTCCGTTTGTCCGTCAGTCTACGGGTAATATACCATTAATAGTTTGCTATTAATGCCTAATCGTTACATTAACGCTTGCCAAAACTTCGATGCGAACTTGGTATCTCTGTCGGTGATCCATTCTTATGGCCAAGCGTGTACTGATGTAACTTGCTAATAGATTACGTCTGCTAGCTATTTAGCTATCTAGGACTCCTTGTAGGGAAAGAAGTATACCCATTTAGTCAGGCGATCTACTATAGTGAGAATGCTATCGTAGATCACTCCTATAGCTATATCCTTGGATTCTGGCAGTTTCGTAATGAAGTCTATCGTAATTAAACTCTATAGTTTGTTAGCTGTTGGCAGTAGCTAAAGTAGCCTATACGGCTTATGTCGTGCTATCTTACTTCGATTATAGATGTCGTAGCTCTATATGACTTCCTTGACTCGTGCCGTTAATTATAGAAAGTTGTAGTGTTTCTTAACTTATGTGATAGTCTTTGTGACTCCTTTGTGTCCTCTAAGTTTCGACTTATAGAGTTCTCGAATCATTTGTAGCTATTGGTTTTTGTCGTAGATATACGCTTTGCCTCGGTACTAGAGTTTCCTATCTTTTTCTTCCACTTTGCTAGGTACTACTGGTCTAGGTACTGCTTGATATTATGCCTTATTAATCCTTTCTTCTTAAAAGATTGCGTAATATTCTAGGAACGAGCCAAGTAGATCATCTTCTACGGGTATCTATGTTTCGTAATATAGCGTTCCGTCTATTTGTTCCTTGAATAACGGTAGCGTTGTTTCCGTTTGTCCTTCTGTATAATCCGTTTGTCGGCTTAAAGTGTCCGCTTGTACATTTTCTTTGCCTTTCTTATAATGGATCTTAAAGTTAAATTCCACGAGGAATTCTACCTATCGTATTTGTCGTCTGTTAAGCTCCTTTGTCGTTATAAAGTACCGCAGATTCTTATAATCTGTATATACTTGTACTAGTTCGATCGTACTACTAAGATATAGTCGCTATTCCTTAAAAGCTTCGATAATCGTAAGTAGTTCCTTATCGTAGATTGGATAGTTGAGATATAGTCTGTCGAGCTTCTTTGAAAAGAAGGCTATAGGATATAGCTTCCCTTGCTCGTCTCGTTATCCTAACTATCCTCCGATGGCATAGTCTGAAGCGTCTGTTTCTACCTTGAATAGCTTCTTAGGGTCTAGTAGTATTAGTATTAGATCCTCGGTAATGGCATCGTAAATCTACGTAAATGCTTACTCGTATCGCTCTTCCTATTGGAACTTAGCGTTCTTCTTGGTAAGCTTGTACAATGGTCGTGCGATTGCTCTAAAATTCCTGATAAACATCCGGTAGAAGTTTGCAAACCCGATGAAACTTCGTACTTCCGTGACTAACGTCGGTCGTAGCTAATCTCTGATGGCTTTAACCTTTGAGGGTTCTATCTGAATTTGTCCTAGGGATATCTTATATCCTAAAAACACTATCTTCCTAATGTGGAATTCGCTCTTTTCCTTGTTAACTGATAGCTTATATATATATAATGCGTTTAGTACTACTCTTATATGCTTCCGGTGTTTATCTATTGTCTTAGAGAAGATAAGTATATTATCGAGATAATATACTATAAATTTGTTAAGAAAGGGTCGGATAGCTTGATCAATTAGGGCTTAGAACGTTACTAGCGCGTTTATAAGTCTAAATAATATAACAAGGTACTTATAGTAGCTATAGGGTATCCTAAAGGCCGTTTTCTACTCGTCGCCTTCTTTAATCTATATATAGTTATAGGCCGATGGCAAGTCAAGATATGTAAAATATTAGGCTCCTATCAATTGATCTCGAAGCTATGAGATTAGTAGTAACAGGTATCGATTCTTCACGGTCTGTTCATTAAGTTACTAATAGTTGATATATAACCGTAGCTTTCCGTCTTTCTTAGGCACAAATAGGATTAGGTAGCCTGCTAGCGATATTGACAGGCAGATATATCCTCTTCAAAGGTTCTCCTCTAGATATCGCTTGAGTTCTTTGTTCTATATCTAGCTTGTATAGTAGATCTTAAAGAACTTTAGTCGTACTCCTTCTTTAAGCTTGATCTTATGATCCTATAGGCCGTGTTCTAGTAATCCTTCTAGATGCTTTGGTTCGAATGCTAGGTATCCTTCGTACTCTCTCGGTACTTCCCTAGTCTTGTCTCGTTTCTCGGTTTTCTGATAGTATACGAATTTGGTCCTGTCTATAGCGATACTAGTGATTTCTCTTGTCTTAACCTATTGCTCTAATTGTAGTGCTCTGCATTCGTCAATAGAGAGAATAGCTATTGGCGGTTTAGCTTGTTCCTCCTGTTGTAACGTTGGTATCGTTATGCCGCTTCTTCTAGAGTCTATAGTGGTCTATCTGCCACTACCTGTCTCTTGCGGTAGATCTATAGGATATGCCTTTCCTTGAGTATTGTCTATTCGCGATCCTTATATGCTCCCTATCTCGCTGGTCGAATATGACTCCGTTTGGGGTCGTAGGTAGTTACCATTCTTCTAGCTGATGTCCGGGTTGTAGTCTTTATGTTATAGTAGTCCTAGTATTATATCCTTGTTGTCGCTTATATCTATAATGCTAAATACGACTGCTATAGTCTTCCCTACTATAGTGATGTCGATCGGTTCGGTCTCCTTATATACTTATTATATTGGGAATGGCCCTTTGATTATACTATACTTCTATTTTATTCTCTAGGGTATCTATAGCTAATTTACGAGTGTCGGTGAAATCAGGTTTATCTCTGCTCTACTGTCTATTAGTATAAACATTTCGTGCTACTTCCATTGTGCCGTTATCTATAGTCGCTTATCTTACCGTTATCGTCTAAAGATTATAGCGATTTCCTATGTTTCTGCTAGGAGGTCTCGATATAGTGGTCTCTTACGCTAGTTCCTCCTATACTATACTACCACTTGCTATTATATAGGCGTTAATGGTTTTCGGGCCCCTCGAAGGGCCTTGACCTGTTTCCTAGGTTAGTGCTAACCTCTTCGATTGTTCGGCTAATAGCGGCTTCGTCGATCGTTCTTATTTCCGTAAGCTATTGAGCGCTTATAGCTTCCTACTATTAGGTCTGTTCTACTTTTCGTCGTATAGTCTATAGCTTCATCTAAAGCTCCCGAATTCGCGATTTCTTTTCGTCCGCGTAATAGAGATAATCGTTACTCTAGCATGAGTCCTATATGTCTCGTCCTATTCCGTAGTGCCTAGGCCAGGCTCGTCTTAGAACTATCGTAATGCCTTCTAGACTCTAGGTTTTAATCTTCTAGAGTAATTCGGCCGCTCTGTTTCCCGTGTCGTAAACCTATTTCATAGGGTGTAAACTTCCGTCCCCGTTTTCCTATTAGGTCGGCTAGTAATTGTTTTCGAATTTGTTACGGAAGTGGTATCGGCATTTATATACTATATACTAGAACTAGGGCACTTGTACGTATACCTTATATCGAGGGTATAGTCATATAGTATTGCCTAGAAGATATTAGAATTCTTTTCTAAATCCTTCCTACTATATGTAGACCATAGGTACCCTAATGCTAAGGTAGGAATGTTTCTTCTAATAGCTTTCCTACGTATGTTTGTCTTTTCTACGGTTTATATATATAAACTAGTACTCTAGGTTCTGTACATCGTGGCTAAGTTGCTAATCGTCAAAGTGCGCGGTGTAACTATTAGGTCTATCGTATGTCATAGGCTGTTCCCCTTTGATGGTTTCTACGATACGTCAGAGTTCCCTTATTTCGTCCCTTATCTCGTCGCTCTACTAGGCGAGTCGAGTTAGGCGTCTATCTCGTTCGCGTAACTCCGTATTAAGCTGGAAAACTTCGTTACGGTACTATTTGATCCGTTCCTAAAGAAACAAGATATTTGGTCTAGGTCGGTCGACTCCTTAGGTATTAGTTATCTACGATCTATCCCGTCTCTACGTAACTGTAAAACCCTATTACCTCAAGGCTAGGAGAATCGAAATCGGTGGTGCGTACTCCCCTGCTATATCCTATTTGGTAATGCCTATCTTAGGGTCTATAGTAACTAGTTTAGAGTATAGTATCTGTTCGTCTTTGCTATTATTATCGTGTTCGAGACTATCGCTATCCCTATCTTTGTAGCTCGTGGCTACTACTTCGATAATGTCCTTGGTTTCGTCGATAACCGTAATTTCCTTTCCTAGGACTAGTTTCTAATCTTTCTTCGGGCTTTGACATTCTCGCTTATAGTGTCCTTTCTTTCTATAGTTATAGTAGGTAGCGTTAGACTTGTCTTTAGTCGTCTTCTTCTTATCCTACTTCTATACTATATCTATATCTATAGCTCTAGGATACGTCCTATACGAGGTACTAACGTACGCTCGCTTTTTCTTATCGTTAGCCTTAACCGTAGTTCCATTCATTTAACCTCGTTTCTACTATTCCTATATATAGAGCCGATCGTCGATTCTAATAGCCTATATAATATATTTATCTAGCGTTTTAGGTTAGTCGTACTTATATAGCTTGTCTTTAACCTTTTCCTTTAAGCCGTTATAAAATAGTTATATTAACGCCTCGTTATTAAGCTAAGACTTAAGTATGTCCTATCTAAACTATACAGTATAGGAGGCTATTAACTTAGTCTATCGGAGATTAGCGAGCCTTTCTTACGCGTGAATCTTCTCGTCTTTATCGCTAAAGACCTTCCGAAGCTCTTCTTCGAAACGGTCATAGGATCGAAAGACTGCCTATATAAAGGCGTCTCGGTCGTCCTTGTCTTCCTTAGTAAGATAGTCGTTCTACGTAGGTTCGAACTATCTGAGCGCCTTGCCCTCTAGTCTTGTAGCTACATAGAGGACTTTAGCTTTATCGTCCGGAAACTTATCGTCATTAAGCCGGAAGTAGGATCGGAGGTTTGTCAAAAACCCTGCGAGATCCTCCTTGGTTCCTCTGTATTTGCCAGGTGGTTCGATCTTAATATGGCTTGCTTTGGCAGTCTCAAACGCCTTGATTTTGGCGTAGGCCTCGTTGACCAGTTTCTGCGAGTGCTTTTCGCCGTTCTCGAGTTCCTTGATTCGAGCTTAAGCAGCCTTATCTCTCTGGTCTAACTCCTAGATTCGCTATTAGAGTTGACCAAGCTAGGCGAGCAGCTGTTCGGCTGTAACGTTGGTAGCTATATCGATGTCGAGGTCGAAGTCACCTCCATTCTGAACTATGATAGAACAAAGGGAGTGATAGCAACGTGTGACGAACCTAACTTAGACTTCTTCTGAAAGGGTTTAGACGAAGGTGAGTGATGTGGGACAAATGTATAAGTCGTCTAAGGGATTTGGTGAAGCCAAAGGGTTTATAATAATACTATAGTTGTCTCTTTTAGTAGTATAATGCCGTTACGAGTACTATAAGGAAGAGGTTGCTATCACTGGTGAACTCTAGAGTCTACTAGAACGAGTGACTATCTATATATATATATAACCTTCCTGGATTACCTTGATCAGTCCTTGGTTAGTGATCCTGGTGAGCTGCTTATCGCGATCAGTGACTTTACGCTGATCTTGGTGATCGTAAGCTAGCGTATGGTAGGGCTTATAGTGCTCCCTACGTTATGATTGGTTCTTCCCGTCCTTCCGGCTTGATTGGCCTATCCGTGCCGGTGGCCTAGGCGGCATCTGCATGCATATTTCCGTGACATTTGGCCTCTTTCTCTTTAGCCTTTAAACGACGTTACTTATATATGATACGATCTATTATGCTATGATTAGTGATATACCTCTATAAGGGAACGAGAACCTATAAGAAGAAGCTAGAACGCTAGAACTATTATAAGTATAACCCTAACGTATATAAGCCTTATAATGACGAGATTTTTTAATTATTTTATATACTTGGTTATACTCTATATAATAAGAATATACTATTACTATAAACCTATAATTAGAAATAAACTAAGCTAGATACTTATAACGAATAGACGCTTAGGACCTATATACGTTAGATAATATAATTAATAGTATAAAGGATAATAAGGAACTAAGGAGAAAAATACATATAAGGATTGCAAGGGATATTAGTACTATTTAAAACAGCCTAAAGAGGGCTTTCGGGTCGAAAGCCTTAAAGGAGGGGCATCATATCACAGAAATATATATATAGATGCTACCTAGGCTACCGGTACAGATAGACCAATCAAGCCAAAGGAACAAAAGGGCTAATTATAATATAAGAAGCGCTATAATCACTACGCTTACCAGTGATCAGGGTAATCACCACTATACAATCACTTACAATCACCGTGATCAGGAGTAATCACCAGGGTTATATATATATATAAATAGTCACTCGTTACGGTAGACTCTAGAGTTTACTAGTGATAGTAACTTACAATCATAGTACTCCTAATAGCATCGCACTACTGTGAGAGACAACTCTGTTGTTATGAACCCTTTGGCTTTACCAAATCCCTTAGACGACCTGTACGCTTGTCCTACACCACTTACCTTCGTCTGAACCCTTTTAGAAGAAGTCTGAGTTGGGTTTGTCATAAAAACTGTGTTAAAAAGACTGTAAAAAAATTACTATAGCTGTAGAATACTTATAGTAACGTGGCTAGCGATTTTTTTCTGTTGTATAGGCTTAAATGCGCGTGTGTAAGCGATTTGTGGTGGTTATGGTGGTTGGAATTGATTGATCGATCGATCGATTGATTGGGTTGGTTGGTTGGTTGGTTGTGTGGAAATGGAAAAGTGGGCTGGCTGTAGTGTGGGGAAAAATATGCAGGGCCAGAGGGTAGAGGCCGCGAAGCGGCCTGCGCGAATCCCTCGTAGTGTAACAGGACTTACGGATCCGTATACACATAGTTAAACATACACTCGGAACGGTGCTTGCACTCCACGTTTGCAGATGTTCCTTACAGTCTCGTATCCTTTCCCGTCAATTTTCCCTCCATCTCGGACTGCTCATGAGTGATTTTGCAACAGGCGTAACGCTTGAAAACATCTCTGTGGCCGCCAAACTAGGCCATTTTTGCAGTTTTTGGGCCTGCACACCCCCTCCAAATGCGGCTCTAACGTTATCTGCTGTCAAACTTGCGGAGGTAGTGTAGGAGCTAAGACCTCTCTTAAGTCCGCAGCGGGTCGAGGAAAGGCGGAAGTTCCAGGGCCCCGGAATCTGTAGGAAAAACACCGAAAATGACACCTTACCTAATCCATGGAGAGCTTTACGAGCCTACTTTACTGTACGGACGTACTCCTGCAAGTTGTGGCAGGTGTAGCGAGGATGGCAAAGATGGTGGGGAAACCGAGCCTCGGGGTTTCACCGGACAACCGGGGCATACCCGCACTGCTACAACCGTAGAAGTCCGTACTTAGCTTAATGCCACTTAAATCCGGGCTCAGGAGCTAGACGGAGTACGGATTGCACACTATCAAGTCCGAAAGTACGACGGATCTAGGAGTAAGGCGATATCTATAAAGACCTCGTACTGCAAGGACATCGTAACTGAATCACCCTCATTTGCACAGAAATACGGAGAGAAGACAAAACAACAGGGAGGTAAAACGCTACACAGCTCCTCATCGCTCCAAAGAAACAACAACCATGGTCTACACGGTTCAGGGCAAGCAAGTCGGCAACATTGGCTACGGCCTCATGGGTGAGTTTCCGGACACTCATGCCGGGATGCCCACTTTTTGGAGGCCCCGACCGGATGGCTAATCAGCACAGGCCTGACATTCCGCGCGGACAGGATCAGCGACGAGCAGGCGTTTGCCTCCATCAAGGCCGCCATCGAGACCGGCTGCAACTACTTCAACGGCGGCGAGTTTTACGGCCCGCCCGACAACAACTCGCTCACACTCCTCAACAAGTACTTTGCGAAGTACCCGGAGGACAAGGACAAGATCGTGCTCAACATCAAGGGCTGCGTCGCCCCGGGTCTCCGCCCCGACGCCTCTCCGGCCGGCGTCAAGGCCAGCGTAGAGAACTGTGTCCGCTTGATCGGCGACAGGGGCCTCATCCACCAGTTCGAGCCGGCCCGCAAGGACCCCAACGTCGACATCGAGACGACCGTCGCCGCGCTGAAGGAGCAGGTCGAGGCGGGCAACATCGGCGGCATCACGCTCAGCGAGGTCAGCGCCGCCACCCTCCGCCGGGCCGCCAAGGTCGCCAAGATCGAGGCCGTCGAGGTCGAGCTCTCGCTATGGTGCACCGAGCCGCTCGAGAACGGCCTCGCCCGGGCGTGCGCCGAGCTCGATATCCCCATCCTCGCGTACAGTACGGAATAAGATGCCCCGGATTCCGTTTTTCCAGACAGAAGATCTGCGGCTAACAACGGCGCGCTCGACAGGTCCTCTCGGCCGTGGAATGCTCACCGGCGAGATCAAGTCCTTTGACGACATCCCCGAGGGCGACTACCGCCGCATCATCCCGCGCTTCCAGCCGGACGTATTCGAGACCAACCTGCGCCTGGTCCAGGAGGTCGAGAAGCTGGCGGCCCGCAAGGGGGTCAAGCCGGGACAGGTGGCCATTGGCTGGGTGCTGGCACTGAACAAGAGGCCCGGCATGCCCAGGATCATCCCCATCCCGGGCGCGTCCCGGCCCGAGCGGGTCAGGGAGAACGCGGTCGAGGTGGAGCTGAGCGACGAGGAACTGGCCGAGCTCGACAGGCTCATCAAGGAGCTGGCCCCCGTCGGCACCCGGTACCCGGAGCATGGGATGGCGCTGTTGGACACCAGTACTGAATAACTAACTGTGGCTAGTGTAGCAACAGATAATCTACTCGCTAAATATAAATGAGACTTGTGAAAAGTGCAATGAGAAATAAGCAAGTACAATGAGAAACAAGCAAGCGCAATGAGAAATAAGCAAGTACAATGAGAAACAAGCAAGCGCAATGAGAAACAAGCACGCTGCACAGGCAGAAACAAATGTGTTTTGACCTGCGGTTGCGCTACAGACCCACAATCTCTTAGCTGCGCAGACCCTGCAGTTTCTTTGGCAAGACAGCCACAGCACAGTGTGTAAGACGCTGCACCACCGTGCCTTCCGACTAAGCTGCTCCATCAGGTTTCTCAACAACCCACGAGGAGAATCCGTGGTCCAGCCCGACTACCAACAACGCAACGGCGCGCGGGAAATCTGACCAGAGAGTCCTGCTTTGGTATCCACCCGAGCACAGTACCGATTATACTCCGTATTATTGCGACCCAGAACCGGATAATACGGTCGCGCCCCAACACCGCACACAACCCGACGTCAGCGGCACCGAGCTTTCCCATTAGAGAGTTACTACCTATTCTATCCTCCAGCACACCGAGCCCGAAACACCACCCACGGAGACTTGCGCCTGTTGCCCGATTCCACAGCGCGACCGTTGCCCACCATGCCCACCCAGTGGGTAGACTGGTCGAAGACGACCCGGTCCAAGGACTACCGGGGCTCCGGCTCCTTTGCAACCTTTCTCATCATCGGCCGTACGTCCACCAAACAAAACAAACCCGCCACCCCCCCCCCCCAAAACCACCATAACGACCCCCTTGCTGTCCCTGCGACCCCGTCAAGCTAACTTTGTTTTTTTTTTTCTCTTCCCAGCGGTATGTTTCGCTCTGGGCATCCTCTTCGCCTCGTTCCCCTACGACTTCCCGCTCCTCTGGACCTCGGACCCGATCCCGCCTTCGTTCCTCGACCACCTGGAGACGCACCTGCGCTTCATGCACCAGTCGCCGCCGCTGATTGCGCGCATGCTGCACATCATCGTCTTTGTCGGCTTCCTCGGCTTCTTCATCAAGCTGTTCCGCCCCTCCGAGGCCAACGTGCTCTTCGACGGCGGCAGCCTGATCCTCTACGTCATCGGCGCCGGCGTCTACCTGAGCAACATCGTCAAGGGCATGCGCGCCGTCAGCCAGCCCGGCGGGCTCGCCGCCGCCGAGACCGCCGCCCGGGACGCCCAGGACGCCCTGCGCGCCGCTGCCGCCGCCGCCGCCTCCGGGGCGGGCACCGGCGACGCGCCCGGCCGCGAGGGCGCCCGCTACGACTACCACTACCAGCACCACTCGGGCCCCATCTCGGGTGAGGTGGTGCTCGGCCGCGAGGACAGCCTGAGGGTGCTGAGCGCGAGCCACGTGATATTGGCACTGGTGCTCGTGGGCGTCTTGGTGTTGCAGGCCGGCCAGTGGTATGCGGAGCGCAAGGAGGCGGACGAGGTGGCCAAGCTGGAGAGGCAGGAGGCCGAACGGAAGGCCGCCGCCGCGGCTGCCGGAAGTAAGAAGAAGCTGTGAATGGACAGGATGTCTCGTCGGCTTTTTGGCTTGTCGGCTCGAAAAAAGAAAAGGAACATAAAATAAACAAAATAAAAATGAAGAGTTGGATTCGGGTGAGGTATAAGAGAATGGGATGGGTGGTTGTTTTACTTTAGAACCTCGGCTGAGTCTGAGTCTGGCTACGTATTGTTCTTTTTAATCGACAAAGCGGAGCTATGTTTATTTCAGCTCGCCATCATACTCTGCAGCTGGCCGGATAGAACATCGTGTCTTCACGTCCTGTGCCACCTCCCGTCACGAGTATGGGAAGAATGGGGGCTGCCCCAGGTTAAGGAGATGGTTTTCTGATGTTTCAGTCCTGGCCGCCTCCATGACGTGCGCAGTAGATCGACGCCGTACGCATTATTCGTACTCTAGAACCCTTAACTTACCCTTCTACCGGTCTGTTTAGCCCTGAATCGTTGCCCAGGTAAGATGGGTTGGGTAAGCGGAGGAACTCGCGTAGCTCAGTGGCATACGCGGTCAAGCACGTCGGAACAGAACACGAAATGTTATTGATGTCTAGAGCTAAAAAATAAGGTGATATGTAAAAAGATGTACAGCTCGAAAGGTAAGCGCGGCATTCTGGTACCAAGCCAGGGTATAATGTCCCATCCTTCTATACATATAAGATAATCCCAGTGACGGCGATGCTGATGCCCAAAACAAAACGATGCAGCAAAGGAGCGCCTCATGTAGTAGATCAATCAATCCAAAACTAAAGGGTCCCAAATCCAATCCAAAAAGAACTCCGGTTTCAATGCGACATATAACAAGAGACACGCGGACCACAGTCAGAGGAGGTATAGGAAGTCAGCGTTCGCCGTGCCAGCATCAAACGCGCGCTGCCAAGGGGACGGAAACCCCCGGGGGGGGTTGGGGGGGGGGGCCACATTGTCACCGCCGCGACAACGGCGGAGCCTGACCACCGTCGCGGTCGTAGCTCAGGTAGGGCTCTCCGCGGTCCATGCCGGCCATGCCGGCATTGTCGAGCATCTGGGTGAAGCTGGTCATGTTGCTGTACCTGCGGGCGGCGTTGTTTTCCGGGGTCCGGTCTGGCGTGATGTTGGGGTCGGCAAAGACGTTGATGCTCACCGAGCTGGGCTCGCGGTTGATCTGCCGGGGCGTCTGCGGCGCGAGCGCGCTGCTCTCGTAGTCGGCGTACGGCATGTCGACGTACTGCGACTGCTCGAGCTGGCCGTAGCCGCCGTACGCGGCGCGGTTGTCCTGCTGCTGTTGCGACTCCGGGCCCAAGGCCGCTGCCGCGGGGACCGACGGCATCGCGCCGGACTCGGGAGAGTTGATCGAGGAGCCGAGGACTGCTCCCGTCACCGAATCTGGCTCGGGTTCCTGGGCATGATTCGCGGGGCCCGATGGTCGAACAAAGTCGTAATCATTGTCTATACTAGCAGTGTTGCTGGCCATGACCGGGCGGCTGATCAGGTTGCCGAAAGACGACGTCGATCGGGACAGTTTCAGCGGGCTCCGGCCTTTCCTCTGCCCCTCCTCCTTCTTCTTCCTCCAGAAGAAATAGAAGGCCAGGGCGGCGGCACCGATGAGGACAACAGCCGCGGCAGTCACACCACCCGCAATGGCGGCTACCGGCGGACCGCTGCTTGACTTGGTTTCGTCGTTTGAGGATGGTTCGCCCGTCGCGCTCGGGGCTTCAGTAGATTCGGTAGGTCTGGCGGTTAGGTTGGCGCCGTCCGTCGAGGTGGCCGTCGCGCCGCCGCCCGTTGTCGTGGGTTCTGGTTTCTTCGTCCTGGTTTGTATCGGGACCGCATTCTGGTTCTGGTCCATGGCGCACTGGCCGTCGATGCATGAGTAGCCGAACGGGCAGCACTGAGTGCCGCAGCGCACCAGAGTTCCTCCGAGAGCAGTCGTCTTAATGACGGCATCCGGATTCGCCTCGCCGTTCTGCAGCTCGAGGTCGCAGGGGACCGGCCGAATCCTCCGGCAATCAGACCCTTCGGGGCAGCAGAGAAGAGTCGTGTCCCCGGCGAGAGCGATGCAGGTCTCCCTGCCCTTGCAGCAAAAGTAGTCGGGGAACTTGGCGTTCTCGCAGCGGAAATAGTTTGGAAGGCAAGAAGACTGTCGCGCGAACAGCTCGTCCATCGATATTGCCGACGCGACCGCGGTGTGCACGGCAGCTATTGAAGCCGCCAGGAGCGCGAGCCGGCGCTTGGGCATCCTGACGGAGGATTCTTGGGCCGCCTTGCTTCCGTGACTCGTGCCTGTGGGCGGTGGTTTCGTTGGTTACCTGGCAGAGAGGATATTATCAAGCGGCTCCAAGTCGGCGTTGAACAATGGAACTGGACCCGAGAAGGGTGGGTCGCGCCGCTTCGACAATAAAGAGGCATAAAAGGGCGAGATCTAAGAAGGATGAGCAAGGCGGGATTGACGCCCTCAAAGACAACAAAGCAGTCCCTTGTTGTCGACGGCGGTGAACAAGCCGACGTCACTCTCAGAACACGGCAAAGCATGAGAGGGAGACCAAGACACGCGCGACGAGTACAAGCCCGGCAGAGAGGGTGTTTCGAGGAAGGAAGGGGTCAGGAGCCGGGACCCGAGGCACTCGCCATGCGGGTATATTCGAGGCAACACCAGGCGAGGGTCAGGAAATGCTGCCTCAGCGCAGAATCATGACGCATCTCTGCATTGTTGGCCACGCACAAGAAACAAAACGCAAAGGCTCGAAAGACTGGTCGGGAAAACGACACCAGGCCGCCAGCCCGAGACTGGCCAGGCCATTTCCAGGGTGGAGTGATGGTAGGGCAGCGGAATCAGCGAAGGTCCAGCGAAGGGGAGATCGACTGGCCGCCGGATGGCCGCGGACCCTGCCGAGAAACTCGGGGTCACGTCAGTCGACCTGATGGGCAGGGGAATTCTTGAGCACCAATCGTCCCGTGAGGTCTCCCGATGGGGGGGATGTCTGATTGCTTGCAAGATGCATTGGAAGAGACTGGACAATGTGGTCCTAGGCAGATCCCTGTCCATTGCCTCAAAAGACCAGAGAATTTTTTTTTTTTTTAAAAAAAAAAAAGAAGGTGCAATGTGCTGCGTAGAACTTTCGCTTCGAGCGAACCTGGACAACAGCTCAAGCGAACCGGGGGTGAGGCGGTGCAATGTTGGTTTTGTTTGAGAAATTTGGGGCTCTTGGTTGGTGACAGGTCGATGCGAAGCGCCGATAGCCGTTTGGATGGACCAGGCGACCCTAAGAGCAAGCTTGAGTGGTGAGCAAGCGCTCCAAGAGAATTGACCATGCCCCATGCTGTTTGAAAAACGGTCGGGCTGGGCCGCGGCCACGCTGCTGATTGGAAAGCCTGCACCTGCCACTTCTATTTTCGTCGCAGCGGTTGGCTGAGGATTTGGCGCCAGATCTGACCTGGCTCGTGCACAATAAACCCACCGGATCCACGTGCCACAGCTTTCCTTGTGCCTGGCAGGTTCGCAGGTTGGCAGGTCTGCACAGCCCACTTTACTTGCCGCCGAGGAGCCTCTCCAAGCGCCCGCCTTCTTCTCCGTCGGCAATGAACACTCGGCGGTTCGATGGTTCGATGGTTCGATGAGAGTACCGTCCTCGTCATCTTGAATACCAAGGCGGCCTCAAACCCCGGAACGAGGATGCGTTTTCGCCCTAATCGTACAAGTAACAGCGTCTCATATGATCGCCTGATCGCCCGAGAGCGCCATCATCCGAAGTAGCAGCAGCAGCAGCAGCAGCAGCAGCAGCAGCCCGCCGTTCATCTTGGCGCGTAAAGAGGAAAGGATAAAAAAGAAAGAAGAAGAATGGGAAAGGGGAAAAGAGAACCAAAATACGAGAAGAGAGACGGCCGAGGGAGCCATCAGTTGCAGACTTGCCATGTTCAAGCGACACAGACAGGCGAGCCGCCCTAGCGCGTCGCCGCTGCGAGTATGGTCGTGCTGTCCAAGTCGCTGGAAGGTGTTTTGAGGCAGCCAAAGCTTTCTCTCCCTTGATGCTGTGACCCCCCCATCAGCACATACCACAACTGGCGACAGTTTCTAAGCGCTGGGTGCCGCAGCTCCGAGTATCCAGAACAGTAGCCGTGACCGGGTGACGCCAAATGAGGAGACACCCTGTCGTATTCTGTAACTGTCCCATCTCCTCAGCATGATGCCGCCACCCACGTCGGGAACTCGCATTCGAGTGGCTGATGAACATGGTAGTATTATTCAAAGGGCTTCATTCTTCTTCTGTGTGGGCCATTTCCAGGCGGGTATAAATCACCATTGCTACTATACAGTTTGTCCTCATCCCCTGCGTGACAACTTCAATATCGATCCCGTGGTATATCCCCATCGAGCCCAAGAACCGAAAATCCCCAAAACTCCGCATCATGCATGCTCTCTCAACCCTGTATAGACACCGGGGAGATTCCAGATATTAATAGCTCAAGCAGGGAAGGAAAGGGGAAAATAATCAAGGAGGGAAAAAAAAAAAGAAAAGAAAACTCTGGGATGATGCGGTGCCCGACCACGGCCCAGTCCAGAGACCGCCGGGCTACCACAACTCCCTACCGTTCCATTTACCATCCGACGCATCCATCCTTCCATCATCCAGTGTCGTCCAGTGCAGTTGCAGTAGTACCAATCCTCTTCTCCACTCACTCTTCCCCTTTCCTTCCTCTCCATCACCAAAACCACTTGCCTCGCGGCAACATCTAGCAGCCCGAGTCACAAGAATGAAATGCGCATGAGCGCGAGAAAGAACAGGAAAGAAGGAAGAAACAAAGAATGTTGTTGAGAAAACAAAAAAAGGAGGCCATTCCAGCCACTAGCGAAGCCGCGCGCATTCTGAAGACAGTAATTGCAGATTCGGGCTAGTTATGCGCCTGTAGAGTGGGGTGTTGGGGCCTCTCAAATGAGCAGGTAGTCCCAACCCTTCATCTGCATGACGTCCCGCCAGTGGACGAACTGCTGCTGTTGCGGTTGCGGCTGCTGTGGAACCTCCTGTTGTTGTTGTTGTTGTTGTTGTTGTTGGGGCGACGACGACGAAGAAGAAGAAGACGAGCTCCCCATCGCCGAGGGAGAGGAGGAGGAGGAGGAGGAGGAAGCCCGGGGCGCGTCGTTCTGCAGCCAGACGTCGCGCAGGAGACAGGCGACGCGGCCGAAGCTGCCAAAGTTGGCGAGGTCGCCGAGCTGGGCGACGCGGTCGTCGAAGAAGGCGCGGAAGGAGGAGCCGGCCAGGCTGACGGAGCCGCCGACGAGGTAGACCCAGGCGAGGGAGCGGTCGAAGCCGTTGGGTCCCGAGGGGATCTGGTGCAGGACCGAGGTGAGCTTCTCGACCAGGCCGACACAGCTGTCCTGGAGCGGGGAGAAGCCCGGGACGAGGCTGCAGAGGTAGATGCGGGCGGCCAAGCGGAAGGCGGCCGTGATGTTCTTGCTGAGCTGCTTGGGGCTGAGGGAGCCGTTGGCGTTGAAGGGCAGGACGGGGGCGCCCTCGCCCATCTCGGTCAGGCCGATCTGGTCGCCGAGGACGTGGACGTGCTGGCAGAGCGTGATGTCGTCCATGCCGTCCCGCTTGAGCGCCTCGAGGCAGGCGATCTCCGAGATGAGGTACATGACGCGGTCCTCGCAGCCCATGAGCTCGCGCAGGCCGAGCGACGGGTTGGCGGGCGACAGGTGCTTCTCGCGGTACGTGTGGGCAAAGGTCGGGGCGCGCCCCTGCATGGTGGCGCCGAGGATGTCGATCCAGGCGGCGAGGGTCATGTTAAAGGGCGCCTGCGTCAGGGGCTCGCCGGGGTCCGAGACGATGCGGGGCAGGTCGAGCTTCTGGACGAGCGAGACGACGGCCTGGAAGTGCTGGTGCCAGGGGATGTCCGGGAGCGAGTCGTCGAAGCGGCCGACGCCGCACTGGAAGAAGATGAGGCCGAGGGCGGCCTCGAGGATCTGCTGGTGGTTCTCGTCCCGGTTGAGGGCGTCGCAGAGGGCCGAGATGGTCGCGTAGCGGTGGCGCATGATGTCGCCGTCGATCTCGTCGCCCCGCAGGCCCATGACCGCCTTGTAGTGCTGCGCGGCGATGCTCAGGCAGCAGTGCAGGTAGCCCTTGTTGTTGGCCAGCGCCGGGAGGATGAGGTCCGAGCTGACGGACCCGTGCTGGTTCGACTCGAGGATGGGGAAGATGGTGGGGAGCACCGACCGGACGAAGTGGTCGAGCAGCCGCTGGTCGCCCTCGTCCAGCTCGATGGCCACCTGCCTGGAGGCGGCCGCCGGCCCGTGGGAGAAGTCGAAGAAGTTGACGTTGAGCGTCTCCTCGGTCAGCGACTCCCTCCGCTCCGAGTAGACCTGCTCCGTCCATTCGCCTTCCAGAGGGAACGGGGGCAGGACGGTGCCCGGCGGCGGAGGGGTGGCGTAGGTGCTGAAGGTCGACGTGGTGGACTCGCGCAGCGTCGGGACGTCGTTGATGAACATTTGCCTCTCCGTCTTGACGTCGATCTCGTACGGCGAGTAGGGCGAGAACATGAAGTCCGGGTGCATCTGGGGCGTGAACGGCCCGTACTCGTGCGAGCTCTGCGGGCTGTCGAAGTTGAAGCCAAAGTGCGAGTCGATCGAGGCCGATCGCGCGCGGTCGAGCGGGTCGGAGAAGGTCGCCGACGTCGGGAGCGAGTGCGAGAGGCCCGGCGGCGAGCCGACGGCGGTCTGGATGGTGTGCGTGTGCGTGTGCGTCGACTTCTCCGACAGCTTCTTGCGCTTGATGATCATCTTGATCTCCTCCTTCTGCTTCCTCCGCATGTCGTTGTTGCTCCACCACATTGGCCGCTTGTATTCGCATTGCAGGCCGAGGTGCCTGCATGCCGTGCATATTGGCGAGCCCTCATCGCACTTCTTCCTCCTTAGCCTGCAGGTGTAGCACCCTTTATTTTACACCACCAATGTCAGCTTTCACCCTCCCAATTTGCCAAGCAGGCGTGTCCGGGAGATGTGTGTAAGACAAACCTGTCCTTGAACGGCGATGCATCTGGGTCTTTTGCTTAGGGTTGGCGTTGCCACCAGCCTTGGGGGCCGGCTTGGCCTTTGTTGTTGTCGTGGTAGCAGCGGCCATGTTGACTTGCGATGCCTTCATGTGCGCTCCTTGGTGGTTGGGGATTTGTGTAGACATTTGTACCCTCCAGGGGTGTGGGGTGAAAAAAAAAAAGGGGGGGGGGGGGGGGGGGGGGGGGGGGTGGGAGGATGCGTGTGATCTGACCGGGAAGAGGGGGTGAACTCCGGGGCTGGGCCGAGCTCAATGTCCCGGCCAGAATACCCAGGGGGCGGGGGGTCAAATCGAGTTCGCAAGAAAGGGGGTTGGACGTCCCAAGTGCCCAGCTCCCTAAACTCGAAAGGTCGTGGGGACTATTAGATTACCGTATCGTCGTCGTGAATGAATGACTGGATCCGAGCAAGTCCGGCTTGCGTATGAAGGGATCTGAACTGTGGGTAAGGCGATGAAGCTGCCGTCAAAGATGTGAATCTGGTTGGACGGTCGAGTCGAGTAGCAAATTAGAAAGAGAGAGTATGAGTGAGATAGAAGAAGTCTGTTGACTAGGTTGGACTGGACTGGACTGGACTGGACTGGACTGGACTGGACGACACCTGGATCTCCAACTTTCGTTCCTTGGGCCTGCTCGAGGAGAGGGAAACCACCTAGGCCAGCTCGAGAAGTGGGCAAATTCTTATATCTAGATTTTAGCCCAGAATCGAGCTGACACCCAAACCTTCTCTCAGCCTGCAGTGATCTGGCTGTTTCTATTTTTGAACATCGTGGGCTAAATGACTGCTTCTTGAAATTTGACCCATTTTTGGGATATTTGCCCACTTCCAGCCCCGGAGGACCTGCATGTGCGTTCCGTCCCGTCGATCGAAACAGGGTCGGGCGTCTCCCTGTGCGTGCATTCGCACTTTGGTTTTTGGAGGGGGGGGGGGAGGGCAGGGGACAGGTGGCAGGGGTCCAACGGGGACCCTCATTGGTGCCAGTAGCGGAAGCGGCCACTCGGCACGCTTCTTTTCCTCGGAAGGGAACAGCCCAATAGTGTAGTGGTGTAGAGGCCCCACTGTGCTCTGCAGTGAATGGGCGGGTGGCATGGAGCGAGGTCGCTGCAAGGCGGCAAGGGTGAGAGCCTGCCGAGCGATTAAACAGGCAGCTCAGAGCATGTTGGGGTCAGCACCGGCCGCCTGCTTATTGGCGCGCGGACCAGGCCCGCCTGCAGGGCACGGCAGCTCATGAACTTTGTCCATCCACACACGACAATGGGGGGTTGTACCTGGCAGGATGGACTCGGGTTAATGCCACCCACCGGTTTGGTTTGGCTCATCAGCATCAGAAGCCAACCATGAAGAGCGGCCACTCTTGTTTTGATGACGACGACGACAACAATGATAATCATGATGATGATGAACTGAGGGGGCGTGCACTGGATGGCGGCGAGCCGTCCCCAAAAAACCTTTCCCCACGACCGAGAGGCCGAGGCGGCGGGGAGAGAGGAGATGGCCCAATGGTGTCCGGTCCGGCCCTTCCTCTCCAAGACCCTGCAACCTTGGCATCAGGAGGGAAGCTTCCCAGCTGCGAATGGCGCCGAACACCAGTACAAAACACCACTCTGTATCCGTACTGTACTGTACATGCATACAGTGCAGACAGATTTCACTATTGCGCCTTTCGCTCCCGGACGGTAAAGACGTGCGTACGGGTTCCCGCAGTTGCTTTTGTCTATGCCTCGCTGCTGAGAAACGGCAAAGCACTGCTACCCGTAGGTCTACACCAGGGTAGCCTGCGGGAGAGAACCATGGACTTGTCGATGGTCTTAATTTCCCGGAGGGATAGTGGCCTCTCCGCATGATTTCGGCATCAGTAGCTGTTGATTCTTAGATGAAGACGACAACGAACTTGCCCATTCCGAGGCCCTAAGATCTGAACAGCTCAGCAAATCAGCGATGTGCTCCTAGAAGTCAACGCTGGGCGGGATTGGCCAGGTGCAGAATCGGGTACGGATTATACTATCCACCAGCAGGGAAAATTTCTGGTTGTCGTGTGGTTACATGGCGACGGATGTATTCGCTCGCGGATTCATGCTACCGTCGCTTCATTAGCAGTGGACGGATCGCACATTCCCTCGTGGCCCCCGCAAAGCAATCTGCCCTTGTTACGAAGCTCTCGTGGGAGCGGCGTAGCATCCCCGACGGCCGCCGGACATCGGGTGCGAGGGCAAGCAAGCCTGTCGTGCGAATTAGTGCGCGGGCGTGATGGTTGCAGGAAAAGCGACAAAGACCGGTTAAGGACGTTGATTCGATGGGGCTCGGTGGGTCAGGTGTGACGGCAAATCGCTCGTTGCATATCGAATGCGGCCCGAGAGGCGGCAACCAAGCCAGATTGGCTCGCGCATCAAGATCAGCCAGGGTTGCGGGCAGGGGATTGATGCGCTAGCGGACAACGCTTGGGCCAATAACGCGGGAAAACGGGCGCGAGACCAGATGGGCCGGGGCCAGGGCACCCAGACCCTGGCCGGATGATCTGCCTTGGATTGGAGGGTGCCTGTCTTGGCAACGAGCCTGCCATGAGAACCGTGGAATGGAGCACGCATGGGCGGCGTGGTCGAGAGAGAACGGCAAACTGAACTCGGATTTGGCAGGTACACACGCCCGAAGTACGGATGTACATACTTTGCACGGCTGATGACGGGAAAGCCTGCACCGAGTTAGACCTGCTAGCGGCAGCCAAGGGATATTCGGCATTTCGGTGCGAGAGCAAGGGCCCTACCGAACCCGAGTTCCAGTTGCTGCCTACATGGTGTGTATGTATGAAGGTTTTCAGACTTGTCGCAAAAAGAAAAAAGAAGAGAAAAAAAAGAAAAACACAAACTGGAAGCCAGAGATCCCCCTACAAGAACCAACATAACCGCCCGGTTACTGGACATACGCTCTGTATTTATACTCTGGTTTGCCTACATTATGAGCATTACACTAGATATTGGAGGGTTGAGGCTTAGGCGGATCCACAAGTAATGGTAGGAGTCCTCGGAGGATTGTGAAGCCTGCGTGAATAACGTTATCTGCTTGATGGTAGTAATAGCACACCGAAATTCGGACAAATTGGGCTAATTAGCCGCTCTGTATCCATTTTGGGTCTATTAGCAGCTCTGCAGCCTATCTTCGGATGTGACAATAATTAACCCACTTGCATGTCTAGGCTAATTATATTAATCAGCCTACACTATGGTTGGTCTCTATTTTTATTCTTACACAGCATCCTATCGAAACCAAATTAGCCCTCGATATCCTGGCATAATTATCCCTCTATACTTAGAACTGTATCTTGGTACAAACTGAGTCCGTTGCTACAATCTGGCTCCGATGCACTCACTATAGGCAACTCGCACAGTGCTGCCATCGCCGAGACCTCCGATGTCGACGCCTCCTCTTCCCGTCTCAGCAAGGTGAGGGGAAGGAGCCCGGTCGGATTTTCCCTTGGCCGCGGTTGCCGAGCGGCACACCCTCCTATCTATGTCGCCGTCCACTTAAAGGCGACTAGCTTATACTATTATCCTGGTAGGCTTGAGGATTCCTCGAAAGAGCATGTCGTTATCAGGGCCGCCGAAACACTTACTCGGGTCACTCCTATGTCTTGACAATGGTCTATAATGGCGGGGGATCCGATCAATCGACGACTCGGTTAAAAGGGGGGTGTGAACCTAACAAGGCCCCCCTTGTTCTGCCCTGTGGATTCCACTTGGTGTGTAATTAACCCTGCTCCCCGTGCTTAGTTGCAGATCCTTATGAGAACTCCGGCTTTTGGACGGCGCCCGTGCGTCCTCTTAAACTTGGCAGAGCATGAATACAGTGAACGCTACAAAACCTACGAAAATCATTTGCCCCGTTCCGCTAGCCACTATATCAAGTAATGATGCGCCTCAAGCCCCAAGCTATAGGCCCGGCTGAAAGACCAGACCTTGTCGTTGTCTGCGCCTTCCTTGTATGGCCGTTGTCGAGAGCCCGTCAGATCCCATGACCAAGGCACTGGCAGCTGACTCGAGATAAAAGCGTTAGCAAGTTAGCGAGTGGTGGCGGAGAAACAAAGAGCCCGGGAACATGTTTAGCAGTCCGAGACTACTGGCAGGACTCGTGTTTCAAGGCCAAACATGGCTACCTCTTGCGTACAAGTAAGACATACACTACACTACCCGTGGTTCCTGTGTTAGTGGCTCCCCTTCCTGTTTGGGAAGAAAGCTCGGGGAAAGTGGGTCTGGTCAACGCCGAACCCCTCACGAAATTTTCAATGGACAACATGGCGGGGGAGAAACCCACTCGGCGATGGGATCAACATGGATCGTGCTGACTGCCCACACTGCACTACTCTACGGAGTACGGAGGCACGAAGATCCGAGTATGGGAGGAGTCTGCTCAGAGCACACATAGATGCGATCAGGAAACTAGAACAAAGACATCACACCCTCAAACGGGCCAACGCCCGAGAGTTTAATTTTCTTTTCTTCAAGTCCTTGGACCGGGAGCGGTATCCTCGGCACCTCACAATACTTTTTGTAATCCCGCGACCAAGACCACACAACACGCGTAAGAAGGTAGCCTCATTTTTAGTTTTTAGGTGATTAGTCACCTGGTGCAAAGTTCCGGGAACTCGCTCTCATTCGACCATCCGGGAAAGAGGGGTTCATTGGCGGTGCGACGCTACGAACTCTGGCCCCTCCTTCGCTGACCAGTCATGCTCTCAAGACTGCTCTTTTGAATGTGTCGTGATATAAGCTGGCCACCCACCACGCTTGGCTGGCCTCTCTGGTCGCAGACCCTGAAAGTCATGTGAATGGAAAAGAAGAGGAGGAAGTGTGCCTATCACCGATTCGATATTCAAGATGCTTGGAGCGCATGAACAAGATGGGCATTGAAAAGCGACGGGCCGCAGAGGTCTCATCCTTGACAGCATGGATAGGTCAGAGGCTATCCCCGGCCTTTCCCTCAACGGGAAGTGGCAGCATGCAACTGTGCACGGAACTCCGTACAGTAAACCGAGAAAGCAAGGATGGCAGTTCCGTGGTCCGTACCATAAATCTATAAACATTGATGGCCTACAGCATTGTAAGGTACTTAGCTTTAGGTTTACCACGTCCATCTTCTTCTCCACTAGGCCAGTTGGGCATCAACGAAAACGGCACCTTTCGAGAACCTACGTCTGGCGGCCAGAAAGGAACACTAAAATGCCCTTGATATCAGGTTCAGGCGGTCACCGACAACAGAGTAGGTACATGTAGTATGTGCACATACGGAATACCGTGGATGCAAAGAACCGCTAAGTTCACTGCATGTGTGTGGGTGGGCGATATTCTATTCCCTAGCGCGAGACCAACCGTTGACCGCCCCACGCGAGATCTATTGTTCGAGGTATGACGAGCACGTTACATGCTTCGCTTACACTTGAGGAGCTCTTCTAAAGCCTGGAACAGGAGGGGGAAGAGTCCGTAAGTACCCGCGGATCGGAAACAAGGGTAGGAGACACAGGCCGGCAGGCGCGATGCCAGACACCGGAGCGCTCTAGCGAATGTATGTACTGTACATCAGAAAACATCACGAATTCTTCCCGAAGCTCGCAGGCGTGTAGATGACATTCGGAGAAGTCGGTGTGTGCACTATCCCACGTAGTGCAGCAGCAATCCCTGGTAGTGACTTACCAGGCGAGCGAACTCTCACCCCTCTTTAGACAAGGAGTCCCGTGAGCATTAGCCGAGAGCTCATTGAGGGGTATTTCTCTCTTGACTCTTTCGACGGGCAGTCTTATTTTACGGCTTGAGCCTCCGAATTGGCCGACCGATGGAGCTTCTAGTGGAGCTGATAGCTTAGACAACGCCTGTAGCATCTGGGAAAGCATACGTATTAATTGACGCATTTTACTAAGAGCGTCTAGTACACAATGAAAGCCTAAGAGGACTCAGAAGCGGGGCAATGTCGCTCAAGGCAAGCAACCCCCCCCCGTTAGTGTGTAAGATGACGGCTGCAGAAGGGGTTGTGGCTGTCTGATCCCGAAGCCAAACAGTTAGCTCGCGATTGCTGTTGGACTGGGAGCACAAGACCAGGTCCTGTGCGATACAAGTAGCTCTCATGCTACTCGGTCATTGGTCGTTGTAGTGCACATACCTAATATGCCTGTACTGTAAATGCTCATCGATGTAGTTAGTGGGACCACTTACATGAGGAAGTGGTTCTCAGTTAGTTATTTCCCAGAAAGCTGAGAGGTTACGCGGGCAAACGAGGCTGGCAACGCTCAAGCTGAGGTCTGTCGTGAGTCGCCACGAATCTCCAGCTGCACCATCCCCAGCCGCAGTTTTCTGAGCCTTACTCGGGCATAAACTGCGCAGATCACGATATACCTCCTAGTCATGTGCCTTCTCGAGGGTCATTCCTTGCCCTCTTCTCCCAACTGAACGACAGAGCAGGGCGGGGTAGCCGATAAATAACTAGAGGCTAGGCTTGCATATACATTGGCATGCGGATATATGTATGACCGTCTATTGTATGTTCATCCGTACGCAACCGAAGCAGCGAACTATTTTGCTTGGCGAGTGGCGGGAAGCGGCCTTGCTGCATCCGAAGTGTTGTGGCTTCACGGTGACCGCAACTTCTGGTGCAGACGGAGACACGCCGAGCTAGTTGCCGATCAGGATTCCTCCCGTCCTCCCGTAGCCAATTGGTTCTGGCATTTTCACAGACACCACGGAAGATATTCGGTCCCGTAACGGTGTGCAACTGAGGTGATGACGGCATACGGATATACCTCGGAGCGTGCGCCGGCGGCAGAGGCGGCAGGTCTTAGAAAGCTGTTCTAGGAGGGGGTTGGAGAGTGGACAGTAGAACCTACAGCTGACGATGGCAGTTTATCGATTTCGATTCGGAATCCCCCCAAGTGTATGCATGGTAGGGCGCAAGACCCGGACACTTGGGAACTGTTGACGTAGCGTAGGCGGCCGCCGTTGAGGTCGGCGGCCTGACAGAGTTGAGGCGAGATGCGGCCAGGTCGACCGGCGAAGACGCCGAGCCATGGCAACCGCTTCTGCATATTCATGCACTCATTTGTTTGTATGTATGTACTTCATTTGTACTTGTAGTACAGGGTGTCCATGACTTCGTGGTGGCTTCATCTTGGCGGAGCGCAGCGGGAGGCGCGTGAAAATATCGGCTGGCCAACGGTCTGCTCGGCTCCTTCCCGCTCGACGCCTCGATGGGCCTTGCATGTGCTGTGTGTGCTCTGGGAAGTTCCCGTCAGATAAGGCTAGCGCGAATTCATGGGCGCTTACTCTGTAGGCCGCCTTTTTTTTTTGGATTAGATTCTGGAAATTCAACCAATCAGAAGATAGGATTGTCCGATAATGGCAAGCACGGCAGGATTTGCAGCCCAATGAGAATCGCAGACGGATCCTTTTTCTTTTCTTGTATGCCGCTTGGTCACATCCGGACCTGCCCCGGCGAGTGAACACTGGTCAGTTCGCCCCACTTCTCTCCCACAACACAAATGGCAGGTACCCGTGCTTCTCCCACCACTCGCGAGGCAGCTCGAGTCTTGCATGGATGCAATGCACCAGCGTGGCCATCCCGCAGCTGCCCAACCAGCCCTCGACTTGCGGCCGACTGGGCGCTCGCTCTGCTCGAATCTGGTGATTTTCGTACGTCTTAGCACGCACAAACTGCTATAATTATAGTACCCTAAGCGGGGCAAATGCCCGGGCAGGGCGCGAGCCACATTGGCCGAGAATGGCTGACCAATGTCAACGGAGGCATCGGTAGCAAACATGGAACATGGGGAAACAGGGCGGGAATGACGGGAACGCTGCGACCTGGACGCTTCCCGCAAATGCCGGGTCTCTTGAGAGCAAACAGTGAATCCGCGGGCACGGAGTAGCCCTTCCACCCTCCTACACTCCGGTATAGTGTAGCGCTGTAGTCGAAGTCGGCTTCCATTTGCACCTGGCAACCCGCCTAACCGCCTCCCCTCCCCTCCCCCCCTTCTTATCCCCCCCTTCTCTCCTCTCACCCAACCAAAACCGATATCACACGTATTGGCCTCAAGCGCGCTTGTCATACTCCCTTAGGGCACCCATTCCAGTTGTTGCTCGTTTCTTTTCTCCCTCGTACATACACTGGCCCAGTTCTCCGCTGTCGGTGCTATGCCGTCCCGACTCAGATCATAATCGGTCTTTATGTGACTGACGCCAGTTGCGTTCCCACTTCGGCGCCTGCGCATGCGCATGCATCTCGATGCGGTGAGAGCCGACATATACGCAGTACAGACATACATAACCTCCTGTGGGCGCCCGCCCCCACCGTTCAGGTCCTATCCTCCTGGCTTTGGCTCTCGGTAGCCATTGAGCGGGCACACGAAGCTGGACCTCGTCCTGTCCGCTGTCGGAAGTGGCGCCGGCATCACGGGTGTAGCAACAAAAAAGCGACTTCGAAATATCTTGGGAGGGTAATTGTGAGTATATACTAGAGGGCGCCGGCGCCGGCAACATCGGCATCAACATCGGCATCAACATCGGCATCAACATCGGCATCAACATCGGCATCAACATCGGCATCAACATCGGCATCAACACTAGCACATAGTCGTCCGCGACGACAAAGCACCGACATGGTACGCTCATCGGGCATTGCTGCCTTTGGATTTCGACCAAACAGCTAACTAACCACGGCCACAGGAGACGGTACAGGTCGCCATGATGGAACGGCCGCCGCAGGAGATGCAGGAGAAGGGGCGAGGGCGAGATATCTTTTTCTCGGCAGCGAGGGTAAAGAACCGGCCGTACTCGGTATACACGGAATTCATGGAGTCGGACACCGAAATCGAGCAGGGGGATGACCAAGAGGACGACTCGGAAGTGTACAGCGAGTTTGGGGATCTGGAGGGGATCGAGGATGGCGACTGCTCTCCGCGCATCAGCATCGGCTCGGTAGGTGCCCCGGACCTCAACGGTCACAGGCATGTTTGGGGTAGATTTGCTCACTGATGCGCAGTCGGGGGGGCAGAACAGCTTTACGACAGTGTCGACGCACGACGAAGTACAAACACCGAGCTCGCTACGGCAACCCCCCTTTCCTTTCGACCATGAGCCAAAACAGCAAGTCGAGGGCCCGCGAGGACCTCACCTGTTCCGCAGCTCCATGTCCTCGGCGCAATCCATCGAGCTTCAGCATGCGCTCTCGCTCTCGCCGATCACGCCGCAGGATCCGCACATGATGGACCTACATCTGCAGGACCTTCACCTCACTTCCCTCCCGCGGAAGAAACGCGACACAGGCCCATTTCAGTTCACGGACGAGGAGCTCGACACATCGACCCTGCCGAGCTGGACCCCGGAGATGGTTGCCCAGCAGATGCTGAACGCCAATATTGAGCTCAGCGCGTGTGAGAAGTTTGTCGAGAACGATATCAACGGCGCCATCCTGATCACACTGAAGTTCGAGGACTTGAAAGAGCTAGGGATCGCGTCGTTCGGCGTGAGGACACAGATCTGGGAAGAGATCCACAAGATGAGGAACCTCGAGAAGCCAGAACCCCAGCCGGAGACGCCCATCGAGGACAAGCCGGACAAGAGGGTGAGGAAGGAGCTGCGGAGGCAGGAGAGTGGCTCCAGCAGTCGAAGCAGTCGGAGGCAAAAGCCGCGGCTCAAGGTCAACGATGTCATCTCCCCTCTCGAGTCGGTCTCCATCGTAGGCATTGAACAGGTCTTGCCGAAGCCTCACCACTGCTCCAAGGGCGAGAACTGCGCCAAGTGGAGGCGGAATCAGCGATTGATAGAAGCCTTCAAGAAGGACCACCCCTTCATCCACGACAACGGCATCATCATGATCGCCGGCGACCCCGGGAACCCGGAAACGGCCGAGGCGATCGTGTCGAGCGACGACCTCCGCCCCGTCTCGGACGCCGTGCCGTCGGTGGTGGCCTCTTCGGATGTCATGGGTCCGGGGAACATGCCACCGCTCCAATATCTTCACGAGGCGACGCTCCGCAATGTTCAGGAGAGAGACCCGCAAGAGAACGTCCGCCACTTCCTCGACTTCCAGCGCCCACACGCCAATGCCTCGAGCGAGGTTCCCCCAACCCCTCCCTTCGAGATCTTCCCCCAGAACAACAGCCAGAAACCCACACCCGCTGCGCTCCGGAACCTCCCGAAGCTCTCCATCCCTTCGAAGCCCTCGGTTGCCGCTCCCGGGCAGGGGCCGCAGCCGGCACAGGCCCGGTCTGCTCGTCCCGCATCGCAGGTCATCCCGTCCTTCCGAGAACTTAGTCCGTCGTCCGACGAGGGCACTCCCACGCCTACGGCGCCTTACCGGTTCGGCACTCCGTTCTCCGACATGGACGTCCCCGTTACGGTAACAGAGCTCCCTCCGGTCTCGCGCGACTTCTCGCAGTCCGTCCCGCCAGACATGGCTTATCGCCACAACCCCGCACCTCGCTCCACGTCCCGCAATACTAGCCGCCGGCCGTCCTTCCCCGTCATGCCGGCCCTGGACGAGAACTCGGTTGTTACGCCCGCCACCAGCACCTCCTCCTGCAACCGCTCTTTCTCCCAACGCGTCGGCCAGCGCCCGCTCCAGGCACCCCCGCGCGCCCAATATCCCTGGACACAAACCGAGCGCCCAACCCTGGAGAAGGCCATCCCGCCACTTCCGGGCTCTGCGGCCGCCACGGCCGCCACTACTGGTGCTAGAACAACCGTCTCTTCCCGCAAGACAACAATGACGACGACGACGACGACCACCACCACCACCACCACCACCACCGCCGGCGGTGGTATCAACGGCACCACCGGCACTGTCAAGACCGTTAACATCAACGGTCGCCTCTCGCCCATTAGCGACAAGCCCCAAGTCGACATGACGGGCGGCGAGGCCATCTCGTACCAAGGGCTGATGCGCAAGCGCAAGACCAAGATGCTGCGGCACGAGTGGCACGAGCACTTCTTCACGCTGCGCGGGACGCGCCTGGCCATGCACGACAAGGCGGCGGCGGCGGGCGACGCGGCGGCCATGAACAAGACGCTCGAGTACATCGACATTGACGACTACGCCATTGCCTGCGGCAGCATCGCAGGCGGGTCCAAGCTCAACGCCGCCTTCAAGGCCATGCACATCCGCCGGGCCGGCAGCGGCAACGATGACGCCAAGGCCAAGGGCGACGTCGGCGCCTTCAGCTTCCAGCTGATCCCGCAGGACAACAAGGGCGGGGTCAAGCTCCGAAAGAGGGAGAGCGTCGCGCCTGGCGGCGGCGGCGGCGCCGCCGCCTCGTCGTCGTCGTCATCCTCCTCCTCTTTTTCCTCCTCCTCCTCTTCGGCCGCCGGGGCCAACAAGGGCAAAGACGCGCCGCCGCCGATCGAGGGCGCCGTCAATGGCACGGGCAAGACGCACCACTTCGCCGTCAAGAGCCGGGACGAGCGGATCGATTGGATGCGCGAGCTGATGCTCGCCAAGGCCAGGAAGCAGAAAGGGGAGGGCTTCGAGGTGGTTGTGAATGGGAACATGATCTAAGGGGAGGGACGGTAACGGAGAGCGGTCATTGCTTGGACGGTGACGACGACGACGACGACGACGACGACGACGATGACGACGACGATTGATGATATTGATGGGAGGTGTGCAGCTTTTGTTTTGCGCAGTGGTCAGTTTGTCTGGCTCAGTTCGCACGCCATTGCCCTTCCATTACCTGGATCACGATCCTTTACAGTTACTTTCTCCTTTCCACCCCTAACTTCCATCGGTTTTTCCAGGGTTTTCTGTTTTTGGTTCGTCGCGATGATACCTGGCTTGCTTTCACCCTTCATACCCCTCCTTCACAAGATTTCCTAACCTTTCTGTTTACTTCTCTTCAGGGCGATACCTTGGATGTCCTGCATGAGCCGGCATGGTTTGGCGTTTCTACCTCAGGTTACCGACTAGGGACGATCGGAAAGTGTAGATAAGGTTGATATATGACAACATATTGACTGTATGTACGCTCGTTTCATGGACGGAAGAAAATGAGTCCTTGTGAAGTCGGTCTTGTTTGGATAAGAGGTAGCAGTATTAGTTAGCTGAGAATCAAAAGTATATGTATGTGTCTCATTCAAATTTTAATCATTTCGTAAATGCCTATGTGTGCTGATTTGCGACTTGCAGTCTTTTCCTCCTTCTTTTGATTCCTCTTCTCCTTCCCCTCTCCTTTCTAGTCGCGGTTGCCATGGGTAGCACCTTGGCAAAGTAGCGACGAAGGGGATCTCTTTACGCGCATTCTTTAGAAACATGGCAGCCAAAAGAAGCACTCGGGAGGAACCCTGCAGGCACCGTGGACAGGTTGATGAGTGTTTCTATTCCCATCATCATACACCCGACGAGTTTATTTTGTACAAGAACAACTGAGAGTCAGGCCAGGAAAAAAAAATTGCGAATGGACCGTTTCGCCTTTTCCTGGTCTCGTGATATATTATACAACCCGCCCTCTCACCGGGAGGAAGAAGGGGGGGGGGGGGGGAGGGGCTTCGGCCAGCCCCACGCACGCCCCTACGTCGCTCTCTCGGTAGCCTAGGACGAGGGCGCGCCCAAGTTAGACGACATCTCCAGCCTCTGCACGTTGGCCTCCTTCAGCACCAGGTCCCAGTTGATGTGCTTCCACCACTTCTCGGCGTAGCCCAGCTTGCCGCGGTCGGGGGCGCCGACGCCGAAGCCGTAGTCCCACAGCCAGACGTGCTCCCACGTGTTGATGCACAGCACGGGCAGCAGGTCGGTGCCTCCCGGGGCGTGCTCGACCTTCTTGGCGACGCTGCTGTTGCGCTTGCCGGCGCCGTAGGCGGTGCGCTCGAGGTACGACTTGCCGGCTTCGACGGCGGCGTCGGTGGTGGCGCCGGCGGCCGTGTTCATGTCGACCTCCTGGCGGCGCCAGTGGGCGGCCGGGTAGGGGGATCCCGCGGCGTAGGTGGCGAGGACCTTGAAGGCGACGGGCAGCCCCGGCTGGGACGTCTTGACCAGCCACACGAAGCCCGGGCCGAACATGGACGCGGCCGTGTAGACCATCTCCCGGCGGAGCGTCTCGATGGAGCCGAAGGACCTCTCGAGGTGGACGCGCAGGGCCTCGGGCATCTCGACCGGCTTGGGGGTGAGGTGCTTGAAGAAGAAGTGGTTGTTGTGGATCATGCTGGCGTAGTTGAACAGGGGCGCGGAGGCGGGATCGCGGGCGGTGCTGAGCATGATGTCCTTGACGTGTCGGGACTCATAGTCGCTCTCTGTTTTGGACAGTCGGTTCCAGTCAGTCTATGCCTGCGACCACCATGTTTCTCCCTTGAATCATGCACGACCCGCCCATCGCAGGCAAGAGGGTAAAGCAAAAGCGACGAGAGGGAAAGAGAAGAAATTAGAACATGCCTGCTGTCAAGGCGTTCAACTTCTCCAGGAGGTGTGTCTGGTACTGGGTCCACGCGATGTTGAATGCGGCGGGGGAGAGGAAGTCGGCGATGCCGTTCTGCGACGCCTCGTTCTTCAGGTTGTACTCGAGGGGTGCGATCGCGTGGATCGATCGTGCGCGGCAGGCCAGCGGCAGCAGGGTCGACGTCGCCGGCGTGCCGACACGCGGCCGCAGCGGTATCCTTAACCTCGGGCGCAGCATCGTCTGTGGGTGGTGAGGTGGTATCGGAAGGGTGCAGGAGGTCGGAGGAGAGCGGGTGGGTGGTGTTGTTGCTGGCCTCCTCGTCGCCGCTTTTTTTTTTCTCGTCTCGCGCCTGCCAACTCTTTTGGCCGGGACGGCATTGACGCCTAAGAATTGAGGCAGTGTCGAGGCCCAACGGGATATCAACACCCTAACCCTGGCTTTTATCTGTGGCCAGGAATGCGACCGTAACCGTTCGCATCCTTCAGACTACGAGTCAACTCAACTTGCACGGCTTCACGTGAAGCTTACTCTCTCCCCACATTTGAAATGCAGTATGATTTCTCGCTATCGCATTCGGTGCCCTGATGCCCGATGCGCATTGTATGTACAGTACACAACAGAGATCTTCCCTCAAACGCCCACCAACTCCGTCCCAAATGCAGACCAGACAATAAACGAGTCGTAAAACGGAATCCCCTACGACTGAGATACCAGACAAACCCGCCACGGCCTACACAACAGAACGTGCAATAACGACGGCAATCGGCATTCTATACAGCCGCCCGCTTCCACTTCCCTCATTAACCCAGCTTCATCCCAAGGCTCCCCCGTCAGATGTCGTCCTCCACAATGCCCAGCACATCTAGCTCGGTCCGAACCATTCTTTCAAACTCCTCCCTGTCGATCCCCGAGGCTCGCGAGAGCAAGAACAGGCTCCTGATGCTCCGTGAAATGTGTTGTTTCACCCCGAATTCCGCCTGCTGGCGGTTCTCCGCTGCTTCCTCCAGCTTGGCAACCGTTTGAGAGGCGGTCGAGCTGGCGCTACCGGGCCGGGGATGAGCCATCACCCACGACTCCTCCTGACTAGCTCCGGAGCCGGACGAGCGCACCGAGTCGGGTTTGATAGGGATGGGTTGTGCCAGATTTGAGCCATTGCTTGCTTCCTTCGCCGAGTCCACTGCCCCGTTGGCGTTGTTTGCCTTGACAGGCTGTGTCTTTCCTAGGCCCAGGGGTGGCAGCGGCTCGACATGCTCAGCATTCTCCCCGAGGTTGGTCTCCTCGTCGGGGTCGTGGTTGTCCATGGCCGGCTGGACCGAGTCGTACCGGGCGAAATAGGCATCCTCGGCTTCGGTGGACTGGCTGCGGTTTATATCGGGCCGCAAAGCCAGGCCGCCGCCGGCACCGGGAGCGGGTGAGCGCTTCATGGCCGGCGTCCTAGAAGGCGTCGCGTCGTACCGAGCCCAGTAGTCATCATCATCATCGTCGTCGTCGTGGTCGTCGTGGTCGTCGTACGCGTCAGCTTGTGCACTCCAACAACCACCGTTAGTGCGGGTTGCCGCGTGGCTACCATTCGCGGCGGACGGCGGTGCGTTGTTTGTGGATTTCGAAGCTCGGAACGACTTCTCGGCCTCGTCGATGCTGGCAAACCCGCCAAACGAGGCGAGGAAAGAGGGGTCGGCAACCCCCACTTCGCCGACTCGCCAGCCATCGCCACCACCGTCCGGGTCACCGGTGCAGTAGACGAGGCGGAAGAAGAGGTTCAGCTCCTTGAGCACGACCATGGTCTGCAACGTCTCCTCGTCTATCCTCTTGTATCTAATGCCGACTTCCTGGTCCCAATCCAGCTCGATCTCGCCAGACACCGGATGGGGCTCCAGGTTCACGCTCCGGGCGATGCCCGTTAGTTCGGCCACCTTGGAGGGCGTGTAGGTCAAGAGCCGAATCCATGGTTCCGAGCTGGCCGACGCCAAGAGCTGGACTCGCTGTCGGAGAATGGGCGAAAGTGATGGCAGGACTGTCGTGGCAGGCTCCGTCGAGGAGGCCGCAGCAGGGAGGGTCGAGAGCACCGGCGCCACGGTGCTTCTGACGTCCGGAGCGGCGATGTTGGAGAATGCTGGCAACGTGACGGCCATTGTGACCAGCTGTTGCAGAAAACTGGTCTGGAGTGCGGACGACTTGGAAACTGAACCTCAAGCTCTGGCAATAAGTAAGAGAAAAGAGGAGTGGCAAGAACGGAGAGAAATTGCGAAGATGCGAGTCTGTCTCGGGCACTGGAGCACTTGATCACATGCAACAGTCATCACCCGCGCACAAGGCAACTTCGTCACTCAAGCTCGATTCAGCGACGGCGGTGCTCGAGCACAAAAAAAAAAAAAAGCAAAGTTAGCTCCAAGAGAACCATGCGGCAAACAACAAGAGGACGCTGGCGCTGGGCCAGGCGCGAAAAGGAGCACGACCGGAGCCGGAGGTACGGTTGTCCATCCCCGCGACCCCGCCGAAACCAAGAACCTGGGGAACCGCGATGGGTGCAAGCACTCCGAGCTGTCTGAGTGGTCGCTGCTGCCCTTCCGTACCGCCGTTGACCCACTCCTGTATTGTTGCGCATTTCAGCCACTTAAAGGTGCTCCAGATTCGGGCGGATGGAACCAATAACTAAACACAAATCACTTCCTAGTTATCGATAACCCTGCCTTATCAGAAAGGGTCAAGTCCATATTCGGAAGTTGCTAGAAAAGGTTGAGCGAGCATACATACCTCGGACGCGCTCTTGAGCGGTAGTTTGACCTCCCCGAAAATCGTTTACCTCATACCATTCTCTCTTTTAACAGTGCTCGCGGCTCTGACCCGGCTCGTTAATCTGTACTTGCTTGGAGAATAGTGAAGCTGCACCGAAGACGTACTGTACGGAGTACGGATTACTCTGTGCCGTTACACTAGTACGAAATTCTGCTAAATAAGCGCTTGTGTCACTATTGCATATCAAAAGTGTCCGAGAAAGGTTATTGGCTCCTGCAGATTTCGGACGAGCGATGTTGTCACCACCAGAGCTCAGTCGCCAAAGACATAATGCAAGCAAGGCACATCAGCTAGTGTAAGTCGGAGGACGAACACTAGTTCAAAGCGACAACCAGGGGCGAAGACCATTCCGAATGCACGACGTCGTTGCTTACATGTCTGATTCTCCTGCATAAAAGCGCGAGCGCGGGCACCCCCGAAACACGGTGCCCAAAATTTTCGGCGCAATCAATCTCGCTGCACGCGCGCCATCATCCCGAAGGCAAAACACGCGACCAGCACAGCTATCAGCGCCTACCAGCGCCTATCAGCGCGGCCCTCAGAGCAACACGCTGTAGAGAGCCCGGGCGCCTAACCGGACTCGCTGGATGAATGTCACTCAAGGGCGAACACCTCAAAGATGAGGGCACTCGCCTGGAAGTCACGGCTGCCGGGGCCACCGCGGGCCTGATTGCCCGGTATGTCGTATCCTGGAACACCCCGTACCCCGTCCCATCGCCGTCCATCCATCATGGTCGCGGCAAGCAGAACAGAACACTGACGCCAGGGAAACCCGCAGCTTCGTCATCGCCCCGCTCGACGTCGTCAAGATCCGCCTCCAGCTCCAAACCCACTCCCTCTCGGACCCCCTCTCGCACCGCAACCTGCAAGGCGGGCCCATCTACAAGGGCACGCTCCCGACGATCCGCCACATCCTCCGCCACGAGGGCCTCGCCGGCCTCTGGAAGGGCAACGTGCCGGCCGAGCTCCTCTACGTGTGCTACGGCGCCGTGCAGTTCACCGCCTACCGCTCGACCACCCTCTTCCTGCACTCCGCCTTCGGCGAGGGCGCCCTGCCCCAGTCCGCCGAGTCCTTCATCGCCGGCGCCGTCGGCGGCGGCATCGCCACGGCCGCGACCTACCCGCTCGACCTCCTCCGCACCCGCTTTGCCGCCCAGGGCAACGACCGCGTCTACACGGGCCTGTGGCGCGCCGTGTGCCAGATCAGCCGCGAGGAGGGCCTGCGCGGCTTCTTCCGCGGCCTGGCGCCGGGCCTGGCCCAGATCGTCCCCTACATGGGCTTCTTCTTCGCCGCCTACGAGACGCTGCGCCCGCCCCTCAGCGGCCTGGAGCTGCCCTTCAGCTCGGGCGGCGCCGTGGCCGGCACCATGGCCAGCGTGCTGGCCAAGACGGGGACCTTCCCCCTGGATCTCGTGCGGAAGAGAATCCAGGTGCAGGGGCCCACCAGGGGCAGGTATGTGCACAAGAACATCCCCGAGTACTACGGCGGCACGATCGGCGCGGTGAGGACCATCCTGAGGATGGAGGGGTTAAGGGGGCTGTACAGGGGTTTGACGGTCAGTTTGCTGAAGGCGGCGCCGACGAGTGCCGTCACGATGTGGACGTACGAGAGGGCCTTGAGCTTCTATAGCGGGCTCGGAAATCGGCTGCGGGAGAGAAGGGAGGATAGTCTGTGAAGGATGGTATAGAGAGATTGAGAATGTGATACCCTGATTAGACGATAGACCTCTACATACACTACATTCATAGAACCAAACTCGTAATGCTAGCAAGAATGATACGCTCTATGGCCGCACCTGGGATAGACCCGGGGCTTTCTTCACGCAAAGCAGAAAAAAAATTGGTCTATCCGACCGGAGGTCTCTCTACCCCTGTGATACAAGCAGAGAGGGACGTGCTGCTCGCCTTGCCGCTCGCCTTGCCGCTCTATTCAGCAAACTTTCTACACTCGGGGTTCCCCAGACCCCCGCCTCCCTCTTTCTCTTCCTTTTTGAGTTTTTGTCTTTTTTTCAATATCTCCCTCCGTTCGTTAATACGCCCTCTCCTTCCACTACAGGGGCGTCCTCATTTTCCCTTTCTCACCCACTCCTCCAACGCCTCCCTCGCGCCCCTCACACCCTCGTGCACCTTGTTCTGCGCCAGCTCGGCATGCAGGCGTGCCATGTACACACCGTTCTCGATGCCCTCGCGGACGCGAATATGGGCATCCGCCACCGCGGGCACCCGCTTCTCGTACTCCCAGATGAGCCCGCTGACGTTGCCCATGGTGACGGGGATGACGGTCCATGCGGCGCCGAGGCCGAAGGCCAGCGGGGTGGCGCCACGCAGGAGGATGTTACGGTTGCGCGCCACGATGCTGCCGGCCATGCCGGCCACCAGGACGTAGATCAGGCCCGGCATCAGCTTCTCGCCCGACTCGCGGGGGGGCGCCAGCGAGGCGATGGTCGACGTGAAGGACCGCTCGAGCGCAAAGGCCCTCGCCATGGCGCCGTTGACGGCGTCCTCGGCCACGCAAGCCCGCGCGTAGAGAAAGAGGCGGGCGCGGCGGATCTGCGCCGCCAGCCGGTCGGTCGGGGTGGGCGCACGGGTGCGGACCACGGTTGTGACGTCGGGTTCCAAGGCGGACTGCAGCTGCGCGGGAGGCGCGGCCGGGGAAGTGTTGCCGGCGGCGGCGTCAACGGCATGTTCTGACGGAGCAGGTGAGGTGGGGTTGGCTGCTGGTACGGGCGCAGGCTTCGCTACGGGCGGGATGTCGAAGTCGTCGTCGTAGATGGGTTTTCTGGACTGCAAAGTGCCGAGGTCGGGGTTAGTCCGGCAATCTTTGGGAGACGCTGGAACGGAGGCATGAACACACGCACATATCGGCGCTCGCTGGGGGCTTCGGCGTGCGCGGTCCGGGGGTAGAAGCCGACACTCCCTACGAGGGCGGCAGCCGCCAACGGCGCAACGGGCTGTCAAAAGACGATTATTGCTCGTCAGTACTCGCCTGATTTCTCCCGAGGTCCCGAATGGCGCCCAAATCGGAGTTCGCGCACGAGCACATACCCGCTGCAGCAGCACTCTGGCGGCCATTGTCCACCCAATTGAGATGTCCCTCGCGAGCACTCGAGGCTTCCGGCAATCGGCGGGCAAAAACGGTCCCGTTTGGTGGTGGACGGCGGGCTTTGGATGCTGAGGTCAGAGGTTGCGGAAGCGTGGGCGGGAAACCAGGATTGGACGGCTGCTACTCCGTAGTTAGCGGGCATCGGATGCGGCTATTTCCGGGAAGCGACCTGGGAAAAAGCGATGAGCTGCCTGGCTATTTCGACACACTTGCTAACTTGATTTGGCACACTAGACCATGTCAAGGCTTCCATCTCCACGAAATTTACTCGTACTCCGTACAAGTACGAGACGGGCATCCCATTCGGCTACTCTGTACGGAGGTTCTTCGTGTTCCATAGTCATTGGAAATAACAAGCTTGAACCATCTCGATTTAACCTATCATCAGGAGAGTTTGGTATAGATATCATACAAAAGATGCAATGCAAAGAGGACTAGCCCCGTTTCCGTCGACGCTATAGATTTTTAAAGAGGGCGTGCGGCCAATTTGGTTTAGAGCTCGAGGTTCTTGACTTTGGGAGGTATGTAACTACAAGTAACTACCTGTGGGGCTCCGTCGAAGTACGGAGTACTCGGCAATTCATGTAACAACTTGGTGTAGCAATAGCGCGCCTCAAAATGATTGCTCCCCCTGTAACTTTTTTTTTTTTTTTTTTTTTTTTAATCCAGCCAAAACCAACACCAACTTGAGACAATTGGAGTCGAGAAAACCACCAAGCAGCTCCGAGGTGCAACCAACCGACGGGCATACATCGCCGACAAGACCCGCCCGCGACCCGTTCACGTACCTTAGCGCCTCCACGGCTCGACCCGGCTGCGTCATTGTGGTAGCGACGGAATTATCGGCACCGTGACGCCCCGCCTGACCGAGGAGATATCGCTGCCTCGCGTCCTCGCGGCCGCAGGGGTTCACCATGATGAAGGCAGTCGCTCGACCCAGGCAATGGCAACACCAACGATGGGTCTGCTCGAGCTGCTTGTCTCAACGCGCGGTACCCGCCCTCCAACGGCGCCGGTTCAGCAACTCTCCCAAGTCGGCCGCCGTCGAGTTCGAGCCCATCATTCCCGCCAGTCATGCGCCGCCGCTGTACCGTGACGAGGACAACACATTGCGCTCTGTTTTCGATTACCCCCGCTTCTGGCGGGAATTCTCCAGTCACCCTGGCGGCGTGAGCGTCGGCCTCTTCCGGAATGCGTACCTTAAGGAGCCCCGTGGCTTTCTCACCTTTGCCCGCGTGAGCTTAAGGAAGGCCCGGGCCGTTGTCTCCAAGGTGCTGGCCGCATCGTCTGTCCAGGAGTACCGCGCCATCGTCCGCGACCTCGACCGCCTGAGCGACATCCTCTGCCGAGTGCTCGACATGGCCGACTTCGTCCGCGTCACCCACCCCGATCGCAACATGCAGCGGATGGCGAGCATGGCCTGGGATATGGTGTACCAGTACATGAACGAGCTCAACACCATGACGGGTCTGCATGACCAACTGGCCGCCGCCATGGCCAACCCCGATGTCACGGCCGTCTGGTCCGAGGAGGAGAAGACGGTGGCCGAAGTCTTGAAGCTGGATTTCACCAAGTCGGCCGTCAACCTGCCCAAGAAGTACCGCGATCGCTTTGTCGAGCTGTCGTCCAAGATCAGCGCGGTCGGGTCCGCCTTTGTGCAGGAGATGGCGCCGGATCAGGACGTCATCGTCCTCCCCAGCAGCGACCTGCGCGGTATGGATCCGCTCCAGGCGCGGGAGCTGACCCGGGGCGGCAAGGTACACCTTCCCACGATGAGTGGGCAAGCCGCACTGGCGCTGCGGACCGTCCACGACGCGGACGCGCGGAAGCTCATCTACTACGCCTCTCGCACCGCGTCTCGTCGATCCGTCGAACTGCTCGAGCACCTGATGAGACTGCGGGCCGAGCTGGCCACGCTCTCGGGCTTTGAGAGCTACGGCCACCTGGCCCTGCGCGACCGCATGATGGCCAGGAGCCCGGAGGCCGTCGACAAGTTCCTCCGCGCGCTGGCCGAGAACAACAGGCCCAGGGCGATGCAAGAAATGGCCGAGCTCCTGACCGAGAAGCGAAAAGCCTACCCGGCCGTCAAGCGACTCGACCCCTGGGACAAGGACTACTACTCCGACCTAATCCGTCGGCCACTGCGGCTGACGGGACGCCAGGGCGACCTCCTCTCGCCCTACTTCTCCCTCGGCGTCGTGATGCAGGGCCTGTCGAGGCTTTTTACCGACCTTTACGGCATCCGGCTCGTTCCCAAGCAGCCAGTGGTCGGAGAGACGTGGCATCCCGACGTGCGGCGCCTCGACGTCATGTCGGACACGGAAGGCCATGTTGCCGTCCTCTACTGCGACCTCTTCTACCGCCCGGACAAGTCGCCGAACCCGGCGCACTTCACCGTCCGGTGCTCGCGCGAGATATCCGAGGCCGAGATGGCCGAGGTCTGGCAGCAGAGCAAGCAGGACCCCGACGTGCCCCCGTTTGCGAGCCCGGAGTACGCCGCCAACGACGGCATGACCTTTTCGAGGCAGCCCAACAAGACCATCAAACAACTGCCTACCATCGCCCTCGTCTGCGACTTCCCGCAGCCGTCCGGGCACGGCGACCAGCAGCCCGCCCTGCTGAGCTTCTTCCAGGTCGAGACCCTCTTTCACGAGATGGGCCACGCGATCCACTCGGTCCTGGCGCGCACCTCCTTCCAGACCGTGTCGGGCACGCGGTGCGCGACGGACCTTGCCGAGCTGCCGTCCACCCTCATGGAGTACTTCGCCGCCGACGCGTCGGTGCTCGGGCAGTTCGCGCGCCACTACGAGACCAACGACCCGCTCCCCTACCGCATGGTGGCGCAAAAGGTGCGCCAGGCCCGCCGCTTCGAGGCCTCCGACACGGAGAACCAGATCATCCTCGCCATGCTCGACCAGGCCCTGCACTCGCCGCGCGCCGCCCAGCCCGACTTCGACTCGACCGAGATCTTCCACGGCCTGCAGCGGACGTACGGCAGCGCCCCGCCGGACCCGCCGGGCACCCGCTGGCAGGGTTTCTTCGGCCACCTGTCGGGCTACGGGAGCACCTACTACAGCTACCTGTTCGACCGCGTGCTGGCCCAGCGCGTGTGGGAGGTGGTGTTCAAGTCGGGCGACCGCGGGGCCGCGCTCAGGAGGGAGAACGGCGAGCGGCTCAAGGAGAGCCTGCTCAAGTGGGGCGGCGGCCGTGATCCATGGAAGTGTCTGGCCGAGGTGCTCGGGGATGAGAGGCTTGCGGAGGGCGGGGAGGCGGCGATGGCGCTTGTCGGGAGTTGGGGATCTACAAGGCAGAATTGAAAAGAGAGGGGCTAATAGATTATTATTATTATTATTATTCCTACACCACTATGCTAAAGCATACCAGATTCTCTCGAGTTAAATACAAAGGAAACTATACTATATAGGCTAGATAAGGGGCTAACAGATGTTATTATTATTATTATTATTATTATTAGTCCTATACTACTATGCCTAAGTATATATTAGAGCCTCCCTAGTTAAATACAAAGGAAACTATACCTAATAGGCTAGGTAAAAACCTCTGCCCCTTCTTTTATTACCTAATCCCAAATTATTATAGTTTTATAGATAATAGGCTAGATCTAACCAGCCTACTAATAGGGATAACAAGCTAAGGGTTAATACTATAGCTTAATAGCTACAAATGGCTATAGCTTAGATAGGCTATAAGATATAACACTATAGCAGTATTCGCGCCATAGGCAGCACTCCTAGACTAACTAGTATGGTCCGTAGAAGTAGTAATAAGATACATTAATTCTTCTAAGTTGTCAGGAGGGCCTACCACTAGGCTAACTTGGCACGGAGGTAGCACTATCATAGGGCCTGCTAGATGGGTTCAAGCTGGGTTCGTAGGTAGGAGAGTCAATTATCTTTCTAGGGCAGGTAGGTAGGTTGTTTAGAGGACTGATCCTTAGGGAGCCAAAACCTCCCTCTCGGATCTAGGGTCTAATAGGTACATTTTATACCCCGAATCGGCCGCTCGTTCCTCCGGCTATACCCTGACCGTGCCTATTGTTTATAGGGTTATACCCGTTAGCGCCCGGTATAGGCCTTCTATAGCTTGTCCCTAGGTCCCTGGCCGGATCGGGTTACGTTTGTGACAATTTACTCTCCCTCTTAAAGGGCCTATCTATAGGCCCTATTAGAATAGCTTTAATCTGACTTTGTTCTATAGTAGCGTTTTGACATTCTTTTAGTGTTTTATACTTATTATTTAGGCCGTGATTATACTATAATTAGGTAGTGTCACGGAAATATACATGTAGATGCCGCCTAGGCCACCAGCACGGATAGGCCAATCAAGCCGGAAGGACGGAAGGAACCAATCATAACGTAGGAAGCACTACGAGCCCTACCATACACTGGCTTACGATCACCAAGATCAGTGTAAAGTCACTAATCACGATAAGCGGCTCACCAGGATCACTAACCAAGGACTAATCAGGGTGATCCAGGAAGGTTATATATACATATAGATAGTCACTCGTTTCGGTAGACTCTAGGAGTTCACCAGTAATAGCAACTTCCCTATAATCACAGTACTTATACCAAGCATTGCTAACTACTATAAGAGATAACTATAGTATTATTATAAACCTTTTGGCTTCACCAAATCCCTTAGACGACCTACACGTTTGTTCCGCCTAACCTACCTTTGTCTAAACCCTTTTAGAAGAAGTCTAAGTTAGGTTTGTCATACGTTACTATCACTCCCTTTGTTCTATTATAGTTCAGAACGGAGGTGACTTTGACCTTGACATCGATATAGCTACTAGCGTCATGGCCAAATAGCTGCTTGCCTAGCTTGGTTAACTCTAGTAGCAAATCTAGGAGTTAGACCAGAGAGACAAGGCTGCTCAAGCTCGAATCAAGGAACTCGAGAACGGCGAAAAGCACTCGTAGAAACTAGTTAACAAGGCCTACGCCAAAATCAAGGCGCTCAAGACTACCAAAGCAAGCTATATCAAGATCGAACTACCTAGCAAGTACAGAGGAACCAAGGAGGACCTTATAGGGTTTTTGATAAACCTCCGATCCTACTTCCGGCTTAATAACGATAAGTTTCCGGACGACAAAGCTAAAGTCCTCTATATAGCTACGAGACTAGAGGGCAAGGTACTTAGATGGTTTGAACCTACGTGGAATGACTATCTTACTAAGGAAGATGAGGACAATCAAGACGCCTTTATATAGGTAGTCTTTTGATCCTACGACTATTTCGAAGAAGAGCTTTAGAAGGTCTTTAGCGATAAAGATAAGAAGATTTACGCCTAAGAAAGGCTCGCCAATCTCTAATAGACCAAGTTAGTAGCCTCCTACGCTATATAGTTTAGATAGGACATACTCAAGTCTTAGCTTAATGACGAAGCATTAATATAACTATTCTATAATAGCTTGAAGGAAAAGGTTAAAGACAAGCTATATAAGTACGACTGGCCTGAAACTCTAGATAAATATATTATATAGGCTATTAGAATTGACGATCGGCTCTATATATAGGAATAGTAGAAATAAGGTCGAATAAATAGAACCACGGTTAAGGCTAACGATAAGAAAAAGCGAGTATACGTTAGTACCTCGTATAGGATATATCCTGGAGCTATAGATATAGATATAGTATAGAAGTAGGACAAGAAGAAGACGGCTAAAGACAAGTCTAATACTATCTACTATAACTACGGAAAGAAAGGACACTATAAGTAGGAATATTAAAGCCCGAAGAAAGATTAGAAACCAGTCCTAGGAAAAGAAACTATAGTTATCGACGAAACCAAGGACGTCATCGAAGTAGTAGCCATAAGCTACAAAGACAGGGATAGCAGCACAGACAGTCTCGAACACGATAATAATAGCAAAGACGAACAGACACTATACTCCGAACTAGTCACTATAGACCCAGAAACAGGTATTATCAAATAAGATACGGCAGGGGAGTATATACCACCGATTTCGATTCTCCTAGCCTTAAGGCAATAGGGTTTTACGGTTACATAGAGACAGGATAGATCGTAGACAACCGACACCTAAGGAGTCGACCGGCCCGGACTAAATATCTTGTTCCTTTAGGAACAGATCGAATAGTACCATAATAAAGTTTTCTAGCTTAATACGGAGTTATGTAAATAGGATAGACGCCTAACTCGACTTACCTAGTAGAGTGATAAGATAAGGAACAAAATAAGGGAACTCCGACGTATTATAGAAACTATCAAAGGGGAATAGCCTATGACGTACGATAGACCTAATAATTATACTAAGCACTTTGATAATTAGCAACTTAGCTACGATATATAGAACCTAGAGTACCAGTTTATATATACAAACCGTGGAAAAGACGAACATATATAGGAAAGCTACTAGAAGAAACATTCCTACCTTAGCATTAGGGCACCTACGGTCTACATATAGTAGGAAGGATTCGGAAAAGAATTCTAATATCTTCTAGGCGACGCTATATAACTATACCCTCGACATAAGGTATATATACAAGTGCCTTAGTTCTAGTATATAGTATACGAATGCCGATACCACTTTTACGACAAATTCGAAAACAATCACTAGCCAACCTGATAGGAAAACGGGGACGGAAGTTTACGCCCCATGGAATAGGTCTATAACGCGGGAAACAGAGCGGCCGAATTACTCTAGAAGATCGAAACCCGGAGTTTAGAAGGCATTATAGTAGTTCTAAGACAAGCCTAGCCTAGGTACTACAGAACAAGATAAGATATATAGGACTTATGCTAGAATAACGATTATCTTTATTATAAGGACGAAAAGAAATCGCGAATTTGGGAGCTTTAGACGAAGCTATAGTACGTACGACGGAAAGTATAACGAACCTAATGGTAGGAAGCTATAAGCACTTAATAGCTTGTAGAAATAAGCACGATCGACAAAGCCGCCATCAGCTAAACAATCGGAGAGGTTAACATTAACCTAGGAAACGGGTTAGGGCCCTTCGAGGGGCCCGAAAACCATTAATGCCTATATAGTAGCAAGTGGTAGCGTAATACAGGAGGAACTAGCGTAAGAAACCACTATATCGAGACCTCCTGGCAGAGATATAGGAAATCGCCGTAATCTTTGGATAACGACGGCAAGACAAGCGACTATAGATAATAGTATAATAGAAGCAGCACAAAATGCTCGTACTAGTAGATAGTAAAGTAGAGATAAACCTAATTTTGCTAACACTTATAAATCAGCTATAGATACCCTAGAGAATGAAATAGAAGCATAGTATAGTTAAAGGGCCATTCCTAACATAATAGGTATATAGGGAGACCAAACCAATCGATATCACTATAGTAGAGAAGACCATAGTAGTCGTATTCAGCATTATAGATATAGGCGACGACAAAGATATAATACTAGGACTACTATAGTATAAAGACTACGACCCGGACATTAGCTAGAAGAATGGTAGCCACCTACGACCCTAAATAGAGTCGTATTCGACCAGCGTGATAGGAAGTACGCAAGGATCACGAGCGGACGATGCTCAAGGGAAGGCATATCCTACGGATCTACCATAAGAGACAGGCAGTGGCAGACAGACCACTACGGACTCTAGAAGAAGCGGTATAACAATACTAACGTTACAACAGGAGGAACGAGCTAAACCGCTAATAGCTATTCTTTCCGTTGACAAATACGGAGTACTATAATTAGAGTAATAGGTTAAGATAGGAGAAATCGCTAATATCGCTATAGATAGAACCAAATTTGCATACTATCAGAAAACCGAGAAACAAGACAAGACTAGGGAAGTACTAAAGGAGTACAAAGGATACCTAGCATTTAAACCAAAGTATCTAGAAGGATTACCAGAATACGGCCCATAGGACTATAAGATTAAGCTTAAGGAAGGAGTATAACTAAAGTTCTTTAAGATTTACTATACGAGCTAGATATAGAACAAAGAACTTAAGCGATACTTGGAGGAGAACCTTCGAAGAGGATATATCCGTCCGTTAACATCGCTAGCAGGCTACCTAATCCTATTTATACCTAAGAAAGACGGAAAGCTACGGTTATATGTCGACTATTAGCAACTTAACGAACAGACCGTAAAGAATCAATACCCGTTACCACTAATCTCACGGCTCTAAGATCAGTTAGCAGGAGCCTAATATTTCACGTATCTTGACTTACTATCGGCCTATAATTATATATAGATCAAAGAAGGCGACAAGTAGAAAACGGCCTTTAAGACACCCTATAGCTACTATAAGTACCTCGTCATACTATTTAGACTTACGAACGTACTAGTAACGTTCTAAGCCCTAATTGATCAAGCTATCTGCCCCTTTCTCAACAAATTTACGGTATATTATCTTGACGATATACTTATCTTCTCTAAGACGATAGACAAACACCAGAAGCACGTAAGAGTAATACTAGACGTATTACACGCGTATAAGCTATTAGTTAACAAGGAAAAGAGTAAATTCCACGTCAGGAAGACAGTATTTTTAGGATACAAGATATCCCTAGGACAAATTCGGATAGAACCCTCAAAGGTTAAAGCTATCAAAGATTAGCTATAACCGACGTTAGTCATAGAAGTACAAAGTTTCATCGGGTTTACAAACTTCTACCGGATATTTATTAGGAACTTTAGAGCGATCGCGTAACCATTATACGAACTTACTAAGAAGAACGCTAAGTTCCAATAGGAAGAGCAACACGAGTAAGCATTTATATAGATTCGCGACGCTATCACTAAGGATCTAGTACTAGTATTGCCAGACCCTAAGAAGCCATTTAAGGTAGAAACGGACGCTTCAGACTATACTATCGGAGGACAGTTAAGATAACAAGACGAACAAGGGAAGCTATATCCTATAGCCTTCTTTTTAAGGAAGCTTGACAGACCACGTCTCAATTATCTAATCTATAATAAGGAACTGCTTACGATTATCAAAGCTTTTAAAGAGTAACGACTATATCTTAGTGGTACGATCGAACCAATATAAGTATACACAGATCACAAGAATTTATAGTACTTCACGATGACGAAGGAGCTTAACGGACGACAAATACGGTAGGCAGAATTTCTCGCGGAATTCAACTTCGAGATCCGCTATAAGAAAGGTAAAGAAAACGTACGAGCAGACGCTTTAAGCCGACGAACGGATCATACAGAAGGACGAACGGAAACAACGCCACCGTTATTTAAGGAACGAAAAGACGGAACGCTATATTACGAAACATAGACACCCGTGGAAGATGATCTACTCGACTCGTTCCTAGAATGCTATACAATCTTTCAAGAAGAAAGGATCGACAAGGCATAGTATCAAGTAGTACCTAGACTAGTAGTACCTAACGGAGTGGAAGAAAAAGATAGGAAACTCTAATACCGAGGCAAAGCGTATATCTATAATAAAGACTAATAACTACAAATGATTCGAGAACTCTATAAGTCGAAACTCGGAGGACACAAAGGAGTTACGAAGACTATCGTATAAGTCAAGAAACATTACGACTTTCTATAGTTAACGGCACGAGTTAAGGAAGTCATATAGAGCTATAATATCTACAATCGAAGCAAGATAGTACGATATAAGCCGTACAGGCTACTTTAGCTACTACTAACAGCCGACAAACTATAGAGTTTAGTTATAATAGACTTTATTATGAAACTGCCAGAATCTAAGGACATGGCCACAGGAGTAATCTATAATAGTATTCTCACTATAGTAGATCGCCTAACTAAATAGGTATACTTCTTTCCCTATAAGGAGTCCTAGATAGCTAAATAGCTAGTAGACGTGATCTATTAGCAAGTTATATCGGTATACGCTTGGCCATAAGAATGGATCACCAACAGAGACACCAAGTTCGTATCAAAGTTCTAGCAAGCGTTAATGTAACGATTAGGAGTTAATAGTAAACTGTCAACGGCATATCACCCGCAGACTAACGGACAAACGGAGCGACTAAACCAAGTTATTAAGTAGTACCTCCATTCTTACGTTAATTACCAGTAAGATAACTAGGTTATACTATTGCTAATAGTATAACTCGCCTATAATACGATGCCGACAGAAATGACCAAAGTCATACCGTTCTTTACAAACTATAGATACGAAGCAGACCTTAGGCAAGGACTAGAGGTCATAGTGCTAAGAGCAGTAGTCAAAGTAGAACAGATGTACGTACTATACAAAAAACTTAAAAAGGAACTCGAGTTTATCAGAACCAGAATAAAGAACCACTACGACAAACATAGGCTCGAGGGACCTTGCCTAGAGAGGGGAGACAAAGTCTACCTAATTGTACGAAACTTATAAACCAAATAACCAAGTACGAAGCTAGACTTTAAGAAGGTCAGACCCTTCGTTATCAAAGAACGAATCTCGACATCTAACTATTAACTATCGTTACCGTTATCTATACGACTACGGACAGATGTTTTTTATATTTCACTTCTTAAACCAGTACTAAAGAACGCCAAAATCGCTATAAACATCGAAGCAAAGGACGAAGAGGAAGAATAGGATATCGAAGAAATCCTAGATTTACGTATTATCAACGGGGAACTGTAATATCTAGTTAAATAGCTTAATTTTAGAATAGAAGACAACTTATAGGAGCCGATCAAGAACCTAAACTACCCTAAGAAACTAGAACAGTTCTACCGGAGGAACCCTAACCGACTACAGGGGCCGACTTAAGAACCTAACCGGCATCTAAGAAGGAAGAAGTACCGGTAGGAGCTAACCCTAGGGACAAGCTAACTACTTCCTAGTCAATTACGCCAAAGGCACCTAATATCTACACCTGACCTGTCAAATCCTATTCTTCCGACATCGGGGCCACTACCCTATCCTCCTTATCTAAACCCTATATACCTCGACAAACGAACTCATTACTCTGGTTACGTAACATTTGTTTTTAACGACGTAAACGTGTAAGGCGGCTTAAAGTTTGCTAAAGCAGATCCTCTGCCGCCAAAATTTCCTCCTCTAGCCTATCTTACTTACGCTAGTTATATAATATTACGACAAGTCAGAATGGAAACAAGAAGACAAACAGAAGCCACTTATAGAAATCCGCTATATTCGGCCTGTTGTAAGACTTTCCCTTATACGTATAATTTAAACACCTCTTAGAATTTCCCGATATAATATAATACTTCTTAGGTATTACACGCCAATAGTTAGAATACGGCATGGTTTCGGAACCGTCTCGCTCAATCACAGCGACTAAGACACGACGTTCACGCGTTGTATCACGACGGCATTTCTTCACACGGTCAGCCATGGCGAATGGCGGAAGGGAGCAAGGGGAGGAACTCACAGGAGCAAGTTACGAGAGGGTGTTAGCGCTATTTGAAACGACCTAAGAGGGCTTTCGGGTCGAAAGCCTCGGAGGGAGGGCATCGTGTCACGGAAATATGCATGCAGATGCTGCCTAGGCCACCGGCACGGATAGGCTAATCAAGCCGGAAGGACGGAAGGAACCAATCATAACGTAGGAAGCACTGCGAGCCCCACCATATATTGGCTTACGATTACCAAGATCAGTGTAAAGTCACTGATCGCGATGAGCGGCTTACTAGGATCACTGACCAAGGACTGATCAGGGTGATCTGGGAAGGTTATATATATATATAGATAGTCACTCGTTTCGGTGGACTCTAGGAGTTCACTAGTGATAGTAACTTCCCTATAATTACAGTACTTATACCAAGCATTGCTGACTACTATGAGAGATAACTATAGTGTTATTGTGAACCTTTTGGCTTTACCGAATCCCTTAGATGACCTGTGCGTTTGTTCCGCCTAACCTACCTTCGTCTGAACCCTTTTAGAAGAAGTCTGAGTTGGGTTCGTCATAGGTAGGTACTAGGTGCCTTTATATTTGTAGCTATATTACTATTGTTATAGTTATAGTTTAAGTGTTTTTATCTAAAGATTTGCTTTGTTATAAATATATCTGGTGGTTACCGTAGTGCTAGGAAGGTCTCTGCCATAGTAATAGAAATAATATTTGACTTTCTTAGAGGGCTGCTCTTTGTTCTCGATTCTCTTTTAATCCTTAATCTTATCCTCTGTAAAACGTTCTTATTTTGGCTACCTATAATATATTTTCCAATTTTCAAATCTTTATTCTTATATCTATAGCGATACTCTAGAGATTTAATAGCTTAGTATAGCCGACTTGCTACTATATATATAGTATTTATATGGTACCATTAAGGATATTAATGTAAATGATAAGGTTCCCCTTAACGTTTAATATATATATCCTACTACTAGCTCGTTTAAGTGTTTTTAGTGCTATTAGGGCTATTAGACAATCTACCTCCTAATAAGTATACGTTTTAGGAGCGATTCCCTAGGTATTAATAATAGTTTAGGCTACTAATATTATGACTAGTAATATAGTTAATCTTATAATTATTATTTAGTCTATATATAAGGTCGTTTCGGCCCTAAAGCTAGATACGGCTAACTCTAAGGATTTGCTTATACTTAGTAAGCGCCGTTACCGCTATATTACTATGCTTATAAACAATATAGCCGTTACTTTCGAGGTGGTCAAGAAGTACTACCAGTCTAATATAGGCCTTATTAATAATAGTAATAAGAAGATTACTTCTATAGGAACTTATTTATTTTTATTTATAATTTAATATAGATATTGATACATTTATAGGAGCAATAGCTAGTATATAGTAAGTTTATAACCAATCGTAAATATACGATCGTAGTAGCTAACCTATAGCCTAAGTTTAATGCTAATATAGTAGGTTTAGTCGCGTTTTAGTCTGCTTAATTATATACTAATATAGTATAGGTGCTATAAGATCTTATAATCTAGTAGTATTTGCTACTACCTTATCTAGAGCCTATTAATAAAGGCTATATTACTTAGTAAATAGCTAAGTATAAGTTTATTACCAAACTAGGTATACTTATAATAGGGGCCCTAGGTAATAAGGGCAAGGTAGCTTACTTCCTAGATAAATATATAGTAGACTTAGAGTTTATCTCTTACGATAGGTTTTGACAGGGTTTTTAGGGTAGCTATATTTTATTTTGTTTTCATTTTTTTGATTATATAGAGTAGATACCCCTTTAGCCCTAAATTGGTATTATAGATTCGCTCTACTAGTTCGCGGTACTATAATACAAATGTTTTTGTTAACTTTGGTAAGGCCCCTTTTATTATAGTTTTAGTATAACGTTAGCCCGAAATATAGGTTTTTACGATACAGCTTAGGGCCTCTCCTAGGGTACCTTCCTCAGGCCCTTTTCTATAGTGTTTTGATCGCTATATTAGGGTATATTACTATAGTAACGCGCCCCCTTAGTTTGTGTATTCTCTCTTAAGACATATATCTAGGCATTTTCCACAGGCGCCCTCTTCTTAGTCTCTTCCTATACCTCTTAGCACTATATTAGAGGCGCTCTATAGTCATAGCGTACTCTCTAAACTTATATACTTTACCCTATATATTAGCGATATTATAACAAACCCAACTCAGACTTCTTCTAAAAGGGTTTAGACAAAGGTAGGTAAAGCAGGGCAAGTGTATAGGTCGTCTAAGAGATTCGGTGAAGCCAAAGGGTTCACAACAACAGAGTTGCCTCTCATAGTAGTATAATGCTATTAGGAGTACTATAATTATAATTACTATCACTGGTGAACTCCTAGAGTCTACTATAACGAGTGACTATCTATATATATATATAGCCCTGGTGATTACTCCTGATCACGGTGATTATAAGTGAGCGTGTGGTGGTAATTACCTAGATTACTGGTAAACGTAGTAATTATAATGCTTCCTATGCTATAATTAGTTCTTCTGTCCCTTTGGCTTGATTAGCCTATCTATGTCGGTGGCCTAGGCGGTATCTATATATATATTTCCGTGACATGATGCCCTCTCTCCAAGGCTTTTGATCTGAAAGCCCTCTTTGGCCGTTTTAAATAGTACTAATATCCCCTGCGATCCTTATATATGTTTTCCTCCTTAGCTCCTTATAGTCCTTTGTACTATTAATTATACTATCTAACGTATATAGATCTTAAGTATCTATTCGTCGTAAGCGTCTAGCTTAGTTTATTTCCGATTATAGGTTTATAGTAATAGTATATTCCTATTGTATAGAGTATAACCAAGTGTATAAAATAATTAAAAAATCTCGCCATTATAAGGCTTATATACGTCAGGGTTATACTTACGATAGTTCTGGCGTTCTAGTTTCTTCTTATAGGTTCCCGTTCCCCTACAAGGGTATATCGCTAATCGCGACGTAGTAGATCATATTATATATAAGTAATATCGTTTAAAGGCTAAAGAGAAGGAGGCCAAAGCCTTGCTACGAGAATACTAGTATAAAGCTTCTAAGGTATTAGCCTATCTGACTTAGGTCTATAAATAACGAGAGTTCCTAGTAGAGAAGGGGGTAGATATAGTTATATAGGGTTTATCGAATCTAGACGAATTAGAGGCAGTATAATAGTAGGAATCGGGGGCTATCCTAGATATATAACTTAACGGTAGCGTTAACGTTATCGATTAGGGTACTATTTTCGGTTCTAACTTGCCTATAATATGACGCCATTTTATAGAGACTTACATCTTTGCGAATACCTCACTAAAATACGCGGAACTACCATCGCTAGAAAGCTCTCGAAAAACGCCATCCAACGCTACCACTTTCAACCGCGCGCGAGCCGTTGCAGGTGCGCAACAGGCACCGCAGGCGTAGGAACCGGACCCGACCGCAATCCGACCAAACCTCGTACGACCGTCAAAATTTTCACCATACAGACTACCTAGCGCCCCTAAACACAACGTCGATTTAAAGCCTATTGCCAAGCTACTAAGTAGGGAGGCCTATGGCTTCGAGCCAATCAAAGGGGGGCCTACTATAGGCCTGCCCTACCCTAGATATCAAGGAACTAAGGGGTCTTATTACGTAACTAGTTAACCTTATACTAAGCCCTAAACGGGGCAAGGTATAGGACCTTGCTAATAGGCTCTTATAGGGCCTTATAACCACTATTATAGGCCTGGTTCTAAACCTATAGGAACTCGTAGCCAAGGAAGTTAAAAAGGGGCTTAAAGAAGCCCTTAAGGCTACCCCCTGCCCTACCTAGGCATAGGTGGCTATAGGGCTGTAATAGGGGGTAACAGGCCCCTAAGGAGGCCTATTGTCGGCTAAGATGGTGCCGTTACGGGCCTTATAGGAGGTTATAATACGGAATACGAGCTTACAGGAGGACCTTAAAGCCTGAACCCTAGCTAAGATAGTCTAAGTAGTTAACGGAGCCTCTAGCCGCTAGGGAGCCGTCGCGGCTAGGAAGCTCCTAAGTAGGGATATAGTAATGGTCTTTAAGGATAAGGCTACTAAGGATTGGTATTTAGCTAACAAGTGATAGGTGGCTATAGCCTTTGGAGAGGAGGCTAGGGAGGTCGGCAGGGCCTATATAATCCTAGCCAAAGGAGTCCGAAAGGAGGAGCTATAGGGGGTTAGCGAACAAGACTTCAAGGGGGCCGTAGGCTTGTACTCGATCGAAACGGTCAAGTTCCGGCTGCCAAAGAGCCCGTAAAGGAAGTGGGCTACGGTACTCCTAGGCTTATAGGACCTCAAAGAGGCCTGGAAGGCCTATAACGAGGGCGTAGTCTAGGATGCCTAGGTGCTAGACTGTAAACCTTACTAAGATGCTCTAGAGCTAAGGCAGTGTTATAGGTGTTAGAGCTTTGGCTATACCTAGTAGTACTACTAGCAGCCGGCCTGCTATAGCCGTTGTAGCGTAAAGGCCTACGGGGAGGGAGGGAAGACTAGCAAGGCCTAGTGCCCTACCTACTCTAGCCAACTCCCTTATAGGTATACGGCCTATAGGGGCCCCTATACCGCCTAGTATAGGGGCTACCCGAAGAAAGCCGAAGCCTAGGAAAGGGCTAGGGAGGCCTACTAGTATAGACCCTAGACCTTCTAACTATTAGAGTAACCATACCAGAAGGTAGCCGTCGAGTTTGGTAGCTAGCCGGAAGGCGACGACCACTACTAAACCGGGGCTAAATGCCCCTGTAGGAGGCCTACCCTAGCCTAACAGGCGGCTAGGAGTGCCTTGTTTGACGCCCGACAGACCTATATCTCCTCTCTATAGCCTAGAGCCCCCTCCCTCTTATAACCGGCCGAGGGGATAATAGCTAAAGAGCTTACTACTACTATGCCTCCGTCCTCTGCTCTGGCTACCTCGAATACAAATTAAGATCCTTTAGTAGAATACCTAAGGTAATAAACAGGCCCTCGAGGTCCTATTAGAGGAGGCTAAATACGACCTACTAGCTATCTAGGAACCGTAGATCAACCGGTTTACAAGGTTAATATACTACCTCCGGGCTTCGAAATACTACCTAGTTTATAAGCCTAAGGGCAAAGTAGCTATTCTAGTGGCTAAACGGTTCCTAGTTAGCTAGTAGGACTATTTAGTAGAGGAGGCCTTCTACGATAGACCTATTCTAGGCCTTAGCCGGGCTAGAAGCGACCTATAGGGATATTACAGAACGTAGGAAATCCGACTACTACCTATAGGCCCTATATGTCTCCCTCCGGGGGACTAATAGGCCTGTACCGGTTAGTAAAGGGTGGGACTAGAAGAGCCTAGATAAGGAGGTCGCACGAGCCGAGGCAGCCTACCTCCTACTCCGGCTTAGTAGGTAGGTATCGGCCCTAGCCGGGCCTGTCTTCCAGGGCCTAGAGGAGCTTTTACAGGCCTTCGATAGGCTTATAGAGGCCCTCAAGGAGATAGCTATAGCCTCGGCTCCGGCAAAGAAGGCTAGTACAGGTAGTAAACGAGCTCGATGGTAGACGAAGGAGGTTCGGGAGGCCCGGAAGAGGGCTAAGGAGGCAGAGAGGGCCTATAGGGGTACCCTAAACCCCTATACGTAGGAGGCACTCCGGCAGGCCCTATAGGACCAGGCTAAGACCATTATAGCCGCGAAGACCAAGAGCTGAAGAGCTATGCTACGGGAGGTAACTAACCAGCCAGACCTACTATAGGGGCTAGAGCGGTAGGCAAGGCTATAAAGCTACCTACCGGTTGACCCTCTAAAGCTCCTAGCCTTCGAAGGAAGGCTTATAACCTACCAATAGAAGGCCAAGGCTCTAGCTAACAAGTTCTTTCCGAACCTAGAAGCAGACCTGTCAGATATTAACGACCTAGATCTGAACGACTACTAGGAGCCGAAATTCGAAATGAGCCAGGAGGTCACGGTAGGCGATGTCAGGGTAATACTAGCTAGAGCAGCCCTATAGAAGGCCCTAGGGGAGGACCTCCTCCCTATAGGCCTACTAAAGGCCTGTAGGTAGCCGCTCTACCGGATACTAGCTAAACTAGCCTCGGAGAGCCTACGGCTCGGCTATTTCCTAGCCTAGTTTAAAAGGGCTAAGATAGTAGTCCTCCGTAAGCCTAGCAAACCCCTATAGGCCTACTTTACCCTAGGTAGCTATAGGCCTATAGCGCTCCTACCAATAGTAGGCAAGGTACTAGAGGCTATAGTAGCCCGGAAGGTAACGGCTATCGTAGAGGCCTACGGGCTTCTCCCGGCCGAGCAGATAGGCAACTAGGAACATAGGTCTACCGAACTAGCTATTCGGCTAGTTATAGCCTAGGTTTAGGAGGCTCGGAGGTATAAGGCAGCTACCTCCCTCCTATAGCTTGATATCTTAGGGGCTTTTGACACTATTAACCATACCCGGCTACTAGCTACCCTATAGAGCTAGGGCTTCCCAAAGTAGCTAGTGGTCTAGGTCAGGGAGTGGCTATAGGACAGGGTAGCTATCCTTTACTTCGATAGCTAGGAAACAGAGAATATAGTAGTAAGGGCCGGGGTCCCCTAGGGGTCACCCCTCTCCCTTATACTATTTATCCTCTATATAGCTTTCCTCTACTAGGCTATTTACTAGGCCAGCCCTATGGTTAGTTTGGTAGGCTTTGCCGATGATACTAACCTTCTAGCCTTTAGGAGGGCCGAGGAGGCCTATAACGATTAGCTATAGAGGGCTTGGAAGGCCTGCCTATAGTAGGCAAGGACCCAGGGTATAGCCTTTGCCCCGGAAAAGTGCGAACTCATCTACTTTAACAGGGGCCAGAAACAGTAGTTATAGCCGCTAGAGCTCCTACGGCCCGGAGGGGGTACTACCACTATAGCCCCTTCGAAGTCGGCTAGATTCCTAGGGGTCTAGCTAGACTAGAGGCTATAGTAGGGCCCCTATTACGCAAAGGTAGCTAAGAAGCTAGAAACCTAGGAGTTTGCCCTAACCAGGCTTGCCGCGAAGACCTAGGGCCCTGGCCTGCTACGGGCCTGCGAGGTCTATACCAAATATATCCGTAGCGCCCTAACTTATAGGGCCTTGAACTTCTATAAGCCTACCAAGCCAGGGGGTAAGCTGGAAGGCCCTATTAGGAAACTATCAAAGGCCTAACATAGGGCCCTTCGGGTAGTTACTAGGGCCTATAAGGCTACCCCTATCCGCTGCCTTGAAACAGAGGCCTAGGTACTACCCCTCGACCTCTATCTTAATAAGAGGCTAGCTAACTTCGAAGCCAAACTCGACCAGCCACTCCTATAGACTGGGGCAGGCCTAGGGGCCCCCCGGGTCCCCGCGAGGGCTCTTATCTAACAGGCCTGTAATAGGCTTAGCTAGAGGTTCCGGAAGAGAAGGACCAGGGCAAGGGGCCAGGAGCCGAAGCCTATAGCCCTAGAGGTAGCAAGGTCGACAGTCTGGTAGTAGGTTTAGGAGGGCTATAGAGGGGGTTAACCCCCCCTATAGACCCTATAGAGGAGGCTACAGGCTACGGAGCTAGCCGTGGTGGCTAGCTAGAGTAACCACTAGAGGGCCGACCAAGCTAGTAGGAGGATATAGCACGTATCAGACAAGGACCCCCCGTGCCTAGTTTTTACAGGGGAAGGCCTATAAAGGCACCAGGGTCTAACGAAGGCCTAGAGCTCCCTACTAGTATAGGCCCGTTCAGGGGCTATTGGCCTCCGCGACTTCCTTTTTAGGGTTCAAGTCCTAGGGGTCAGTACCCCCTACTATGCCTATAGCTAAGGGAGGGAGACTGTGGAGCACCTAGTTATCTGGTGCCCGAACCTACTAAGAAGCCGAATGTAGGAATCCTAGGAGATACGGTCGCAAAGGGACCTAGACCTCGTTTTACGGGGTATAGGGGTCTGTAACTATCGTTTGGCAAGGAGGGTTCTATAGTGGCTAATAGACCTAGGGAGGCTCTTGGAATACCGCCTTGTAAGGAGGCTAGACCGGGAGGGAAGGCCTCTTTAGGGCTATTCTAGCTACTTCTCCTTTTCTTTATAGTATATTAGTATTCTGGATCGGGCGTTAAAGGAGGGATAGAGGTTTTTATCTGGCCTATTAGGTACGGTTTCCTTTGTAAATAACTAGAGAGGCTCTGGTATACTTATTAGTATGGTGGTATAGGACTAATAATAATAATAATAATATATTAGGTATATATAACTATATAGGTACCCCTTATTTTATATATTATATTACTATTAGTAATATAAGGCTAGAATCCTCCTTATAGGTTTAAGGTCTTATAGTACTTAGCGAAAAATAGCGCTAGTATAATATAGTTATTATCGCTATTAGTAGCTTTATATAGGTTAACTATAACTAAGGTACCTACGATAACGCTAAATAGTACTACCTTTATATTGCCCTTGATCTTAACGAAGATAAATTTAGCCTCTAGATAGGGAATCTTAGTAGTATTATCCTTATCTATATTATAGAAAGTCTTATAGTTAGCTATAGTCATTTGCCCTCCCTATAACTAATGGCTATTGATAAAATAGTATATAGCTAATAGGTAAACCGCCTTATACTTACTCTTACTAATATAGACTCTATTGATTACGCTTCTAGGGACTTAGGCTATAGCGCCTATCTTACTATTATAATACTATTTGATTATAGTATCCTCCGGAAATTGTAGGTATAGAGGGCTAAAAGTGTCATAGGTAACGCTATAAGAGGCATTAATAACTCGAGGGGGTATATACTATAAGTTATACTATAGTATATTAGGATCTTCGCCCTTAAAGGCTATAGCCGTATCTTTATAATATACTTAGACCGGGCTACCTATTACTAGGTCATTATAGAATTCCTCCTTAGTACCTAGGTTGGCTATAAAGCCTATACTGCTTTCTAGTATTATATCTAGATTATTAAGGACATCTTAGACATTACTATCTACTAGGGTGTTGTTTTCGCTTATAGGGCTGGAGTATATACCCTATATAGGTGTAGATATAGTTTACGCCTAGTTAGATGCCTCTATAATTATAACTATCTGCCTCCTTTACTAATTAATAGGCGTAAACGTAGTGGTCAGGGTGTCGGCTGCTTTGGTTACTGTTGCTAACTACGATATAGGTATATCTTACTAGCTAACCGGAGGCTTATTTCCGGTGGCTAGGGTTGCTACTATAGTTATTACTATTGCTATAGGGCCCTAGGTGCCTTTAGCAGCCTGTTTGTTACTCCTTCTAGCCTTGCTTCTAGATTTGGCCATTATGACTAATAGAGCTAAGCTATTCTAGGTTAATAAACTTAGTAAAAGTCGCAAAAGTAAGTAGTTTTCTTATATACATGATAGAATAAAGTAAAAGGTAGTAGGAAAATACTCTCTAAGGCCTCCTTTTGATAGAAATGGTAGTATATAAGCTATAAGAGATGGCTATATAGTTACGTTAATAGAAAAGGCTAATATTAAAGAGTTTAAAGGTTAGAAAAGAAGGTAGTTATTAAAGAAATTATAGAAGAATTAAAGAGGTTTAAAAAACTAGAAAATAGTAGGAAATCTAAGGGTTTTTATAGTTTTTAGGCAGGGCTTCTAGAGATAGGATAAAAGAAGGCTTGAACTATTAGTATTTAGCCTTACTATACTAAATAGGTAGGCTATTTAGCCCTATTCATTAAATAGTTAAGTTATTTGGTAGCTAACTAAGCTAGATATATAGTTTAAAGTAGCCTGTTTACCGTAAATAATAGGGTTTAGAATAAAAGAAAGGAGAAAGAGAGGGGTATAAAGGAATAATAATAGGATTTCTAGTATTAAAATAGATTTAAGGTAGCCTATTAAAGGTATATACCTCTAGGTATTATTTAGCTTTTCCCTAGCTAGGTATAATACCTTAGGTCTAGCTAGAAGTCTTCTACTTTAGTAGTCAGCCTCGTTTCTTTCTAGGTAGTAGTTAAACTTAATAGCGATTTATATATTAAACTAGTACTAGCCTCTCCCAGCAACAGTCACACACCCCTAAGACCAAACCTCCGTCTAGTCAGATAGAGAGGAGTATTAGCTCAAAGTGTCTAATGTATCTAGGCACTCGTAGATACAGCAGACAAGTCTAGCCTCCTAGATAGCGGTTACGATAGACATAGGGACAGCGATAACGATACCCCTCTAGGCAGATGTAAAAGAGTCTACCTATATAGAAAAAGATAGCCAAACTTATAAGTAAAAGAAGAATCTTATTATCATACGAATAATACTATAATAGCAGCCTATTACCATTATTATTAATCTATTCTATAAAAACTATCTCTTGTCCTTATTATCCCTAGTACCTTCTAGATAGGTACCCCCTATTTATATCTAGTATATATATAACTTGTTTAGAACCAGAAAAACGAATCTATAACCTATACCCCTCTGGTTATACTAAGAGGTTTCTACCCTAGTCTATACTTCCCCTTCGAATTCACTCCAAGGCTCCTACTAACGAATTCGACACTTAAATACCTTTTTTTCTAGCTTCCTATTGTCTCGCTCTCTTAGCCTTACTATCCCCCTCGGGCGACGGTCGCTTCTTAGACTGCCGATACCTCTACTAGGCTTTAGTCTCGGCCTCTAGCTTATCCTAGCCTATAAACCAGGGTAGGTATTTAGGTGCTAGTTTAAGGTCCTCTGGCCTAGACTATTCAAAGAGAGGGGGTTATATCTACTTAACAGGGTTATCTATAGGGCGACGCCAACACGCCTAGCCTTTCTTAATGGTCTAGGGCGATCTAGCCTACGCTGATATACTTATCTTACTCTAACTAGATGGCTATTACGTAGCTAAGGACCCTTACTTGGCCTATAGCTACTTCTACTACTATTACTAGGAACCTAAGGCTTACGTCTGTCCTTATATATTGGCAGCTATAATTTGCTCCTCTACCTATATTACTACTCGCTAGTAGACGTCTATCTTTGGTTTATAGGGGTACTCGAGCGCCTATTATAAGAGCTGAGCCGGCCTAAGTCCTTTAGGCACTTTGCTAAGGAACTACTAGATAGCTATATCTAAGGGAACTTAGGTATCCTTTTTGACCTTTAGCTACTCTTACGTTAGTAGGGGATTATCTTCTTCCTCTATCTAGACGGAGATGACCGATTTTATATATCTAGGAGCTGGCTATAGCTACTAGATAGGTAGCTTCTACTACCTATCGTTTGCTAGCTATCCGGGCGGCTGGTAGGGATTAACATTACCCTATAGAGTCTTTGGCTTTTCTACGTGTAAAGGATCATCAGGCTGGTAGCCTAGAGCCATCTAGATCGTTCTAAGCCAGAGTATTAGTATCTTATTCTTGGTAGCTGTTATCTTTAGCCCTATATATAGACGCCCCTTCTGCCAGGGGAGCTTAAGATAGGCCTTATCCTTCTATCGTATCTCTTAGAAATAGAACTAATAGAATTTAGTAACCTAGATCCCGTATTTCTACTATTCCTACTATCTTAACGTTACCTATATTATAGCCTAGACTCGGGTGTCCTTAGGCAGAGGGAAAAGGGAGCTCAGGCAGATAACCTTGTCCTATAAGTCTTTGTATAAGTCTTTATAAGGCTGCTTATTAGAGGGATACGAATCTATATAATAAATATAATACTCTATCTAGTTATATATAGCTACTACCTAATATAATTCCTTTAGATAGTAGATAAGGACCTAAAAGCGTTTACCTATAGCCTCCTTTTGCTTTCTTAGGGGTAGAGCTACCTATTTAGGCTACTAGTCGATTATAGTATCCGGGAAGATATATATATATAGCTTATAGGCTACTAGTATATAGTAGAGGAGATTTAGGAGGTCAAAGCTATTTAGGTACTCCCTTCTTAATATAAGCCCCTTAACGTTATAGAGGCTTACTATAATGTCATACTAAGGCGTACCAAAGTATATCTCCCCCTAGCTATATAGTCCTATATATAAAGGAAAGAGGTAGCTAATAATCTTGTCACAGAAATATACATATAGGACGCCACCTAAGCCGCCTCCCTAATAGGCCAATAGGACAGTAGGAATGACAGGCCAATTAGGACAGGATCACACTTAGCAAGAAATGATCCTAACAGAGGATCACTAGCTCACGATATAAGCTAGGTAAGCCAATACAGAGGATCATCACAACTATTAGTAATCCTAGAATTATATATATATATAGATAGTCACTTATTACGGTAGACTCTAGGAGTTTACCAATGATAGTAATCATAACTATAGTACTTATACTAAGTATTATTAAATACTATATAAGACAACTCTAGCGTTATTATAAACCCTTTAGCTTTACCAAATCCCTTAGATAACCTATACGTTTATCTCGCTTAATCTACCTTTATCTAAACCCTTTTAGAAGAAGTCTAAGTTAGGTTTATTATACGTTACTATTACTCCCTTTGTTCTATTATAGTTTAGGACGAAGGTAATTTCGACCTTAATATCGATATAACTACTAACGTTATGGCCAAATAGCTGCTTACCTAGCTTAGTTAACTCTAGCAACGGATCTAGGAGTTAGACTAGAGAGACAAGGCTACTTAAGCTCGGATTAAGGAACTTAAGAACGGCGAAAAGCACTTATAGAAACTGGTTAACGAGGCCTACGCCAAAATCAAGGCACTCGAGATTACCAAAGTAAGCTATATCAAGATCGAACCACCTGGTAAATATGGAGGAACCAAGGAGGACCTTATAGGATTCCTAACGAACCTCTAATCCTACTTCCGGCTTAATGATAACAAGTTTCCAGACAATAAAGCTAAAGTCCTCTATATAGCTATAAGACTAGAGGGTAAGGCACTTAGATGGTTTGAACCTATATAAAACGACTATCTTACTAAAGAAGATAAGGACGACTAAGACGTGTTTATATAGGTAGTCTTTCGATCCTATAACCGTTTTGAAGAAGAGCTTCGGAAGGTCTTTAGCGATAAAGACGAGAAGATTTATATATAAGAAAGACTTACTAATCTCCGATAGACTAAGTTAGTAGCCTCCTATATTATATAGTTTAGATAGGATATACTTAAGTCTTAGCTTAATAATAAGGTATTAATATAATTATTCTATAATGGCTTGAAAGAAAAAGTTAAAGATAAGCTATATAAGTATAACCGACCTAAAACCCTAGACAAATATATTATATAAGCTATTAGAATCGACGATTAGCTCTATATATAGGAGTAGTAGAAACGGGGTTAAATAAATAGAACTATGGTTAAGGCTAATGATAAGAAAAAGCGAGTATACGTTAGTACCTTATATAGGACGTACCCTAGAGCTATAGATATAGATATAATATAGAAGTAGGACAAGAAAAAGATAACTAAAGATAAGTCTAATGTTACCTATTATAACTATAGAAAGAAAGGGCATTATAAGTGAGAATATTAAAGCCTAAAGAAAGAGTAGAAACTAGTCCCTAGAAAGGAAATTATAGTTATTAACGAAACTACTAAGGATATTATCGAAGTAGTAGCTATAAGCTATAAAGACAGGGATAGTGATATAGATAGTCTCGGATACGATAGTGATAGTAAAGACAAATAAGCACTATACTCTAAACTAGTTACTATAGACCTAGAGATAGGTATTACCAAATAGGATACGGTAGGAGAGTATATACCACCGATCTTGATCATCCTAGCCCTAAGGTAGTAGGGTTTTATAATCATACAGAGACGGGATAGATCGTGGATAACCGACACCTAAGGAGTTGAAAGACCTGGACCGAATGTCTTGTTCCTCTAGGAACGGATCGAATGGTATCGCGACGAAGTCTTTCGACTTAATACGGAGCTACGCGAATGAGATAGACGCCTAACTCGACTCACTTAGTAGAGCGAAGAGCTTAGGAATAAGATAAGGGAACTCTGACATATTATAGAAACTATCAAAGGAGAAAAGCCTGTAATATATAATAGGCCTAATAGTTATACTAAGTACTTTAACGACTAGTAACTTAGCTATAACGTATAGAACCCTAAGTACCAATTTATATATACGAACCGTAGAGAAGACGAGTATATGTAGGAAAGCTATTAAAAGAAATATTCCTACCTTAGCGTTAGGGTACCTATGGTCTACGTATAGTAGGAAGGATTCGGGAAAGAATTCTAATACCTCCTAGGTGACGCTATATGGCTATACCCTTGACACGAGGTATACGTGTAAGTGCCCTAGTTCTAGTATATGGTATATAAATACTAATACCACTTTCGCGACAAATTTGAAAACAATTATTAGCCGACCCGATAGGAAAATAGGGATAGAAGCTTACGCCCTATAGAATAGGTCTATAACATAGGAAATAGAGCGGCCGAATTACTCTAGAAAATCAAAGCTCGGAGTCTAGAAGGTATTACGGTAGTTCTAAAACGAGCCTAGCCTAGGTACTATAGAACGGGACGAGATATATAGGTCTTGTACTAGAGTAATAATTGTCTTTATTATATAGACAAAAAGAAATCGCGAATTTAGGAGCTTCGGATAAAGCTATAGCACGTACGACGGAAAGTAAAACGGACCTAATAGTAGGAAGCTATAAGCATTTAATAGCTTACGGAAATAAGTATAATTGACGAAGCCGCTATTAGCTAAATAATCGAAGAGGTTAATACTAACCTAGGAAACGGGTCAGGGCCCTTCGAGGGGCCTAAAAACTATTAACGCCCGTATAGCAGCGAGTAGTAGTATAATACAAGAGGAACTAGCGTAAGAGACTACTATATCAAGACCTCCTGGCAGAAATATAGGAAATCGCTATAGTTTTTAGGTAACGGTGGTAAGACAAGCGACTATAGATAATAGTATAATGGAAATAGCACGAAATGCTTATACTAGTAGATAGTAGAGCAAAGATAAACCTAATTTCGCTAATACTTGTAAATTAGCTATAGATACCCTAGAGAATGAAGTAGAAGTATAGTATAGTCAAAGGGCTATTTCCGACGTAATAGGTATATAGGGAGACCAAACCAATCGACATTACTATAGTAGGGAAGACTATAATAGTCGTATTTAGTATTATAGATATAGGTAACGATAAAGATATAATATTAAGATTACTATAGTATAAAGATTACGACCTAGATATTAGCTAGAAGAATAGTAGCTACCTATAACCTTAAATAGAGTTATATTTGACTAGCGAGATAGGGAGTATATAAGGATTACAAGCAGACGATACTCAAGGGAAGGTATATCTTACAGATCTACCGCAAGAGATAGATAGTAGCAGGCAGACTACTACAGACTCTAGAAGAAGCAGTATAACGATACTAACATTACAATAGGAGGAACGAGCTAAACCATCGATAGCTATCCTTTCTATTAATAAATATAGAGCATTATAACTAGAGTAGTAGGTTAAGACAGGAGAAATCGCTAATATTGCTATAGACAGAACCAAGTTCGTATACTATCAGAAAACCGAGAAACGAGACAAGACTAGGGAAGTACCAAAGGAGTACAAGGGACACCTAGCATTCGAACCGAAATATCTAGAAGGATTACCAGAACACGGCCTATAGGATCACGAGATTAAGCTTAAGAAAGGAGCATGACTAAAGTTCTTTAAGATTTACTATATAAGCTAGATATAGAACGAAGAACTTAAGTAATATTTGGAGGAGAACCTTCAAAGAGGATATATCCGCCTGTCGATATCGTTAGCAGGCTACCTAATCCTATTTATACCTAAGAAAGATAGAAAGCTATAGTTATATATTGACTATTGGTAACTTAACGAATAGACTGTAAAAAATCGATACCTATTACTACTAATCTTATAGCTCCGAGATTAGTTAGCAGGAGCCTAATATTTTACGTATCTTGACTTACTATCGGCCTATAACTATATATAGATCAAAGAAGGCGACGAGTAGAAAACGGCCTTTAGGATGCCCTATAGTCACTATAAGTACCTTATTATGCTATTCGGACTTATAAACGCGCTAGTAACGTTCTAAGCCCGGATCGATCAAGCTATCTGACCCTTTCTTGACAAATTTATAGTATATTATCTCGATAATATACTTATCTTCTCTAAGACGATAGATAAACACCAGAAGTATATAAAAGTAGTACTAGACGCGTTACACGGGTATAAGCTATCAGTTAACAAGGAAAAAAGTAAATTCTATATTAGGAAGATAGTGTTTTTAGGATATAAGATATCCCTAGGACAAATCTAGATAGAACCTTCAAAGGTCGAAGCTATCAAGAATTAGCTATAACTGACGTTAGTCACGGAAGTACGAAGTTTTATCGGGTTTACAAACTTCTACCGGATGTTTATCAGGAACTTTAGAGCGATTATACGACCTTTGTACGAACTTACTAAGAAGAACACTAAATTCCAATAGGAAAAGTAATACAAGTAAGCATTTATATAGATCCGTGACGCCATTACTAAAGATCTAGTACTAGTATTACCAGACCCTAAAAAGCCATTCGAGGTAGAAACAGACGCTTTAGACTACGCCATCGGAGGACAGTTAGGATAATAAGACGAACAAGGGAAGCTACATCCTATAGCCTTCTTTTCAAAGAAGCTCGATAGACTACGTCTTAATTATCTAATCTATAACAAAGAACTACTTGCGATCGTCAAAGCTTTTAAGGAATGGCGACTATACCTTAGTAGTACGATTGAACTAGTATAAGTATATATAGATTACAAGAATTTACGGTACTTTACGATGATAAAGGAGCTTAACGGATGACAAATACGATAGGTAGAATTCCTTATAGAATTCAATTTTAAGATCCGCTATAAGAAGGGCAAAGAGAACATATAAACAGACGCCTTAAGCTAACAAATAGATTATATAGAAGGACAAACAGAAATAACGCCAGAAGAATCAATAAAAGAAGCAAGCGCGGCGTGCTATTAGGATTTCGAAGATTGGCGCTTAGAGATACGATCTGCCATCTTGTCAGTCACTAGCAGTACGAGAAAAGGGGAAAAATTACAAGGCATACGTAGAAGAGGATATTAGCACTATTTAAAACGGCCTAAGATAGGCTTTCGGGTCAAAAGCCTTAAAGGAGGGGCATCGTATCACGGAAATATATATACAGGACACCGCCTAAGCCGCCTCCCTAATAGGCCAATAGGACAGTAGGAATGACAGGCCAATCAGGATAGGATCACACTTAGCAAGAAATGATCCTAGCAGAGGATCACTAGCTCACGATGTAAGCCAGGTAAGCTAGTATGGAGGATCACCATGACTGTTAGTGATCCTAGGATTATATATACATATAGATAGTCACTCGTTACGGTGGACTCTAGGAGTTTACCAGTAATAATAATCATAACTATAGTACTTATACCAAGTATCGTTAAATACTATACGAGATAACTCTAGCGTTGTTATAAACCCTTTGGCTTTACCGAATCCCTTAGACGACCTGTACGTTTATCTCGCTTAATCTACCTTTGTCTGAACCCTTTTAGAAGAAGTCTGAGTTAGGTTTGTCACATTACGTCGGCGGGGGATTATCTTCCTCCTCTATCTGGACGGAGATAACCGATTTTACGTGTCTAGGAGCTAGCTATAGCTACTAGATAGGTGGCTTCTGCTACCTGTCGTTTGCTGGCTATCCGGGCGGCTAGTAGGGATTGACATTACCTTATAGAGTCTTTGGCTTTTCCGCGTGTAAAGGATTATCAGGCCGGTGGCCTAGAGCCATCCGGATCGTTCTAAGCTAGAGTATTAGTATCTTGTTCTTGGTAATTATTATCTTTAGCCCTATATATAGATAGCCCTTCTGCTAGGGGAGCTTAAGACAGGCCTTATCCTTCTATTGTATCTCCTAGAAATAGAACCGACAGAATTTAGTAACCTAGATCCTATATTCCTACTATCCTTACTATCTTGACGTCGCCTATACTATAGCCTAGACTTGGGTATCCTTAGGCAGAGGGAAAAGGGAGCTTAGGCAGATAACCTTGTCCTATAAGTCCTTGTATAGGTCTTTGCAAGCCTGCTTGTCAGAGGGGTATGAATCTATATAATGAATATAGTGCTCTGTCTAGTTATATATAGCCACTACCTAGTGTGATTCCTATAGATAGTAGATAAGGACCTAAAAGCGTTTACCTATAGCCTCCTTTTGCTTTTTCGGGGGTAGAGCTACCTATTTAGGCCGCTGGTTAATTATAGCATCTAGGAAGATATATATATATGGCTTATAGGCTACTAATATATAGTAGAGGAGGTTTAAGAGGTTGAAGCTATTCAGGTACTCCCTTCTTAATATAAGCCCTTTAACGTTATAGAGGCTTATTATAATATTATACTAGGGCGTACCAAAGTATATCTCCCCCTAGCTCTATAGTCCTATATATAAGGGAAAGAGGTAGCTAATAATCCGCTCGTTTACCGACAAACAAGGGCTTGTAATCTAGTTAGGCCTCTATTATAGTACCCCGCTCGGGTAGGGAATAGGCCCCTTATATGGCTCTTTGAAAAGCCTGTCAGAATTGCCAAGTCTAGGGTGGTTTCCGGCCTCTAGTCCTAGAGTCTGGCTTATAAGGAGGTACCGTAGAAACTATCTTAATATTTTAGGGTCCTCCCTAGGAAATAATAAGGGCAGGCTAGTGTTTGGCTGGTTTGGCCCTCTAGTCGGATAGAAGGGTACTGATCCTTCCCTTCTTCGGCACTCTATATCTCTAATATTGTCGCCGAAAGTGTTTGACGTTAGAAGGCTTATATAGAGTCACTCGAAACCTAGACTACTAATATTCGGAAAAGAATTGCTTGGCGGGATACTTACCTGTCGGCTTCTAGCCTTCTGACCAGACATAGAAGATATTTTGTTTGGTGGTTTCGTAAGTAGCCGATTTGCGAAGTAGTTAGTTATTAGTTAGAAGTTAGAAGAGGGAGAAGGGGTTTAAGTTAGGGGTATTTATAGACCTCTAGGTTCCTCCTTGATTCCTTCCCTATCTGGTCATTCTAACCCGGTTTTGCTATTTCCGGGGCTATCCGAAGTAGCTGCCTAGTTAGCCCTTGTATAACTAGGTCATTTTTTATTATAACTCTAGGGTATGATCCCGAATTACTTTTCATCCGGTGGTAATAAAGAGGTATAACCTGTTATATAGTAGGTTATTCTAGCCTAGGTATGCCTTCTTCGTATAGGAATCCGTGGCTCTAGAACTCTAAAGTAGGTAGGCATTAAAGGATAAATAGCCCTCTTCTCTCCCTAACTTTTTCCAGCTCTCTAATCCTCTAACCTACTCCTTATCTACGTTGATCTTCCTCTACCTAGACGGCTAGTGCCCTTTCCTTATATTACTTCCTCTTCGAACTTGCTATAAGCTCCTATGAGCAAGTTCGAACACTATAGCAACCGAGAGAGTTAAACGCTAGAGATATAAAACCTCTGTCTAGGAAGACGTAGAAGTCGACGAAGACACTAAGCTAGTTCTTCCTATAATAACTAACCGACCGGTGGATTTGACAACTACCTAGGACAACCGTTTTCTTATACCTCCTAAATTCGTATAGGTAGTAAGAGCGGCTTACCTAGAAGATCCTCCTATACCCTTAGATAGCCTAGAAGTAGCCTTAATGTAGTACTAGTATAAACTTTTTCTCCTATACTATAGATTCTTTACTATTAAATATCCGAAGATATAGCTAGTTCCCTATATTCATTAGGAACTAAACCCTAACCTAGATACTCTAGAGAGGCTATTTAGAATCCTAAAGCTTACTCCTTCCTATATAGAATTCTTCTACCGTTATAAGGGAGCCCTAGCAAAGCAAATCTACCTAGTGTTTATAGAAATTAATAACGGTAGTCCGTTCGGCCGGTAGATTTATACCATGGTTGCCTACCAGGCTCGAGTCCTCGGCCTGTTTATTTAGGTATTCAGAGATATATAAGAATAGGTCTCTCCCTCTGGTTATACGAAGAGCTAACTAGGGAATAGGAATCTGGCGCCGTGCTAGGCTTATAAGTAGTTATACCGAAGGTCGACCACCAAGGTTACTCCTCGTAGTAGCAAGAAATCTATAATGATTTACGCTATATGGCCGTTCTACGGCTATATTTCTATAGGTCCCCTTCTAGATAGATAGTATAGAAACTACTACTAGACCGACAAGAAGTGTTCCTAGGAAGATATAGTTAATGACGGCTCCTAAGATCCTAACCTTCGGCTCCTAGGGCGGGCTAAATTCAACCTAAACGGTTAGCCGAAGAACGTCTAGCTTACTATATAGAAGAAGGGTATGTAAATTTCAACAGATCTAGAAGAGGCTATCAAGAATCAACAGGCTATATATGATCAGGGTAGGCATAGGATAAAGGCAGATGCTTAAGGGGTAGAATAGGGGTAGTAGATATTTATATAGTAAGGGAGGGAAATTTCTAGGGCTTAGGTAATAACAAGTAACTAGAAATGAAATCTAAGGGCCTGTTTTTCGTATTTCTTATCAACCAAAACGTCAGAATCTAGGTAGTCTCCTTCTGGTCAGTTCGACCACGAGCTCCTACTATTACTATCGCTACTTATAGGCTTTCGATCTAGTAATTTGTTTGGTTAGCTATAGCTAACTAGCTCGTCTAGGTACCTCCTCTTCTACTACCATTTCCTCAAGTGCTTCCGGCGGTAAAAATCTTATCTTGTAAGTCTAAGGCCCTTGGTTAGCCAGAAAACCGTCAGATCTATCGGCTTCAAGCCAAACTCTATCCCACTTAAAAAACTTTTTAATACGGTTCGTAGCGTATAGTGTCCCTATAGTCACACCGTCAAGAGTCTCTAGGAGGTAGGTATTTCAGCTCCCACCCTCCCGAACGTAGTAAGGACTATACTACTAGTACTAAAGTTTTCGAAACAAGCTTATATCAATCTACCGGACATTATTATATACTAGGATAAGATCCCTAACCTTGACTTAGGCGTTTTCGGCTCTAAATTTCCGACTATAAGCTTCGTTCCGGTGCTTAGCTATTTAGCGTCTTACCTTAGTAACTTTTTAGTAGCAACTTCTAGGTCGAATTCTACGTCTAATAGCACCTTGGTACGGAGCTTTAGTAGCTATAAGCGGGCTTCTTGTTAATCTTCCCTATCTAGTCAGACGGCTACGGAGTCCTAGTAAAGAATTCGCCAGGTTAGGACATCGTTTTCGATTAGGCTAATAGGGTTATAGTTATAGATAAGGTTAAAGGGTAAGCGGCTATAGCTATTTCGAATAGTAGTTTGGTTAGTATATAGGACATAGGGAAGAAGCTATTACTAGTTCTTTCTAGTCCCTATAGTTATCTTTACTAGGGCAGCCGTAATAGGTATATACCCTGCTTCGCTAATACCGTTAGCTCTAGAATTATAAGGAGAAATGATTACACGTTTTACTCCTGGCTTTTCCAAAATAGCCTTTGCTTCCCCTTTGAATTTAGATCCCCTATTAACGATTATAACTACCGGGAGTCCCTAGTAGAGGAGAATATTTCGGTTAATAAAGTTCTTAACCACTCTAGCCGACTTATTAGGTAGGATCTCTACTTCTATAAATCCTAAGAGATTGTTACGTGCCTTGAGAAGGAAACAAGGCTTCCCCCTCTAGTCAGAGGGCATAAACTAGATATCTAGGTACCATTTTATAAAAGGAATTAGAGAAGGTTACAAATGTAAATATACCTCCTTAAATCTTTAGGCATCCTATACCTGACATTCCGGGTAGGTATAAATCTACTCTACCACGTTAGCGTACATTCCCTTCTAGTAATAGTGGTTAGTAACCCTTCGATAAGTTACTTCTCTGCCCTTATAGCCTATCTTATCGTGGTAGAACTAGAAGATTCTTCTTCTTTCCTCTAGGGTATCTACTATATAGTAAGGATTCTAGGTATCGTTCGTAGGCCGTAGGAATAGATAACCCTTGTCTACAAAGTATTTAAGTGCTTCTTTCTTAAATAGACGCCGCTACTAGTGTGGTTAGATAGCTATAGGTTCTTCTAGAGTAGCTAAATACTATATGATTACTCTGGAGTAGTTAGAGTACCTGTCTTTGAGGTTCGGGTCTATAGGCTTAGAAGGATCACTAATATGATTGGTATAGATTTACGTATTAACCTAATCGTCAATGTCTTCCTCGTTCGCTTTCTCCTTCTAGTCAGAGGGACTAGGAGGCTTCCGTGAAAGGCTATTAGCTACTACGTTTTCAGAACCTAGGATATATTTAACCTTAAAGTCAAATAGCCAAATCTATATAATCTACTATATTATTAGGGCTCCTAGGATATTACTAGCTATACTGTTTAGCTGATGAACTAGGACGAGAGTATCTGTTTCCATAATAAAGTAAATACCGAAGAGATAGCGCCTAAAGCGTTTCAATAGGAAAAGCAATCCCTAAAGCTCCCATTTAATCGGATTATACCGTTTCTTAGCCTTAGACTAAATCCTACTTTTAAAACAGTATAGGTGCCTCTTCTTATTAGGGCTAACTTGTTTAATAACCCCTCCCTAGCTAAATAGACTAGCGTCGGTCATTAGGTATATCTGACTATATCTAGGATCATCGAAAACAAGTAGTATAAGGACTAGGGCGGTGGTTATCTGCTTCTAAAGTTCTTTTATAGCTTCTTATTAAACAGGCCCCTATTCCTAATAGGCATTCTTCTTCATTAGGTCGTAAAGGGGCCGTATAATGGTGACGAAGTGTTCTATCTAGATCTAGTAGTAGCTAACGATTCTAAGGAAGGCACAGATATCCTTCAAATCCGAATACGAAGTCTACTCTAGGATTTTCGTAATTTTAGTATCATCAGGAAGACGCCCTTTAGGTATATAGAGGTAGCCAAGTAAAACCGCTTACGATCGGCACCACTAGGACTTTCTAGTTACGATAGTAGCTCTAGCAAGTTTAGCATTTAGGAGAGCCGTATCTATATTCTAGAGGTATTTAACTATAAATTTCTATAGCCTAGAGGTAACTTCTTCCCCTCTATAGTCTGACCACGGGCCTTTTATATAGATGTTATTAAGGTAAACACGGCAGACATCTAGAATTAGGTTCTAGAAGATCCTAGTTATCGCTCTTTAAAATTAGGCCACTGAATTCGTTCCGCCTATAGGGAGAGTATATATCCTAAAGAGGCTAATAGGTATCTAGAAGGTAGTAAGGTCCCTGCTCCGTTCGTCTAGGCTAACTTGGTTATATCTAGAGAAGAGGTCTAAGAGGGAGATAATCTTATAACCCCTAAAGTCTTTACTAAATTCCTCTATAGCCGGCGGTATAAACGCGTCCTATATAGTTATAACGTTAGCCTTCTAGGCGTCATTGATTAACCTAAGACTACCGTCCTTCTTAAGCACTAGGAACTAGTTGTTCCGGTAGCTCCTATAGCTAGGCTTAATGATCCTACGTTAAATTCTCTACTTCAGAAGGTCGATAACCTTCGGCATTAATAGCTTTGGGATAGGAATACTCTTTAATTACTATACTATATAGGGAATAGTCTAGATAACCTAAGGAGGAACAATGTTAGGGTAAATCTGTCTATACTTAGTAAAATCCTATACTAGAGCTACTTCCCTATTCCGTAGGATATATACGAAGAGTTTCTTCTCCTAGTCAGACAGAAAACCATCTATAGCTATAAGAATCTTCTTAAGATGCTTGTCCATTAGCCTAGTTCTAGGCTTTAAGTCCGAAAACCGTAACGTGATAAGGCTATCCTACTCCGATTCGAATTTCATTTTCTTGGTAGCTTCTTCTAGGCGTCGCTCCCTCTAATTAGGGTCACCGTTAGGCACTAAACCATCGCTAACAGCTATATCTATAGGATGAACTTTCCTAGCTATATATTTTCGTATAGTAAATGTTCGTACTTCTTGTAGGCCTTTCCTAACGTCTAATACGAGTTTCCTAAGCCCTCTCTATCTATCTAGACGGCTAGTGTCCTCCGCTTCTATCTCTATTTTCTGGTATGCTTGTATTAAGGTATCCTATCTGATAAGATAAAACGTTAAAATTTCAATAAGTATATCGATAAGAGGTAAATAAGAAATCCTTAGTATTATATTAAAAATGGCTTCTCTAGCCTAATTATTAAGAAATCTAAGTAGAATTTTACTATCCTAAATGTTAGTAAAGGCTAGGGTAGTGGTAATAATCTTTACTAGGCCCTGAAACTCCTCCCTTAGGAGTTAATATTTTCTTTTAAATATTATATAGGCTATAACGTCCGAGATAATTAACGCCCTAATTAGTTTATCCCTAACGATAATGTTTACTATAACTAGATAGCTAGTATTATAGCTAAACGTCAGGCTTATATTACGGATAAATAGTATACCTAGTAAGACTTAATAGCTACTAGTATCCTTGTCTAGAACAAAGAAATACTCCTAGATTGAGATCGCTCCTAAAATAATTATACTAATAGTTTCCCTGGTAAATAGCCTACTATTATAGAGGCCTCTTAAAATCATTACTATCGATTAGATAGGGAGATAGTATTTCTAGGCTAGGTCGAGGGTAATCATATTACATTCGGACCCGGTGTTAACAAAGGTAAGCACCTTTTTACCCTTAGGGTCCTTAAAGTTATAATATAGTATCAGCAGGGTATATATCTATATAAGTATACCTATCTAGATCTTCTAACTAGCCGAAAGCGTATAAATCGGCGCTTTAAAGCTAGTTTCGATTTCCTTAGAGTCTAGCTAGTCTTTCCGCCTAGTAAGGTAGTCGCTCTAGAATCCATTAGTAGCTACCGCCTACTAGCCATTACTAGTAACTCCTAGAAACGCCAGAACCGTAATCGCGGACTCTTCCCCCTTAACGTGGCTTTATCTATCTAGATGGCTAAGATTAGTCCTAACCTCCTAGGGACGCTCGTTCCTCGCTAGCTTCGCTAGCGCCAGGTCGTCTAGATAAAGAACAGCCGAGCCCTTATACTTAATAACCTTTTATAGACTCTCGTAATCTTGTTTTAGAAAAGCGATTAGGGCATTTCTAAACGCTAGGGAGATTCCTAGTACCTTATTAATAGTAAGGGTCTTAGCTTATAGAGCTTTATTAACTAGCATTATCACGTTATTAGCTATATTCTCCTGGTTCGATTTTGCTTTCTCCTTAAACTAGATAGCTTGTTTCCGTCTAACCAGAGGGATAGCATCCTTACCTATAGGTTAGATTACCCCTTTGGCAATAGATATACCCCCTTGGCTAACAGGCTCAGACTTTGGTAGCCCTTCTAATGGTAGCACTCCCAAATTCCTCTTCGCCGTCAGGATAGTCTTACGCTTACTCCCTTCCTTTAGTTAGATAGCGTCCTATATAGGTTCGTCCTCTATTTCTATAAAAAGCCGCTTTATAGATGGCGCTCCTTAGACCATTGTCATGGCCTCTCCCTTACTATTAGACTTATCTTTACCGTCTATTTCTGACTCGATAGTATCAAATACTTCTATCGCCATCTAGTCAGAAGGAGACATACTCGCTAATAACTCTTTACAATCTATAGAGAAGCTAGGGGTGTCCTTCTAAGATGCTATCCATTTTACCTACTAGATAAGTATCTATCCTCCCTACTTGCGATCTATCTAGAAATTGATTTCTCTAACCTTAGTATAGTTGTAAATAGACTCTGAAGAGGATTGCTTAGAGTTAAAGAGGCAATTAAGAGAGGTTCTAACTACTTCTAGTAGCTATAGGCCCTTTACTTGTTAGAGGAAGGTAACGTCCGTAATAAAGTTTAAATTTAGATAGTACTCCTAATTATATTCCTTCTAATAAGCCTCTATAAACCTCTAATACGGCTCCTAGCTAGGAAGGTCTAGCCAAAGAGATATATAAGCGTGGATAATATATTATTATATTCCTTGATTAGCCGCGGTAGCTATATCTTCCCTAAGGATTTTAACTTTCTAACTCTTAGGGAGACTTAGATCTCTCCTTCCTAATATCTACTTAAAGCTAAGCTAGTAGACAAGCCTATTATAGATATCCTCTATAAGGATAGGATAGCTATAGGCAAAGTGTGTCCGGTTGCTATAATAATAGTACCCTCGAGGACTCGTAGAGGTTAGACCTAGCCGGTATCTACTCTTCTTTCTTCGCTAAGACTCCTAGGCAGCTAATAGGAAGGTCTAGATTTCTTCAACTTCGTCGTTACTTAGGTCGCCTATCTAGTTACAGGTATGCCTAGCTCTATTAGAGCCCCTTTGGCCAACTTTCCCTCTATTGATCTAAAGCTTATATAGTACATCCGTAAGCCTATTAATAATCTTATCGAATATATTATCCCTCTAGACAGATGATACTAAAGGACTCTCCTAAGTCTAGGGAATAGTTAAGCCCTTCTTAATAGGCAAGCTTACCTATAGCTTTACCTCTCTACCCTTCGGATCTAATTTATAGTAGACTGACCTAGCATTAATACCCTTATATAGGCACTCCTATATAAAGTCACAGAACTCCTCCCATTCTATATTATCAACCTATATATCTCCTTTCTTATAGACCCGAAGACTAGTCTAGAGAGTAGGTAGGAATTAGTCCTATACCTTCTAGACTATAGATGACTAATAGACCGCTTTCTTCTTCTTAGGCACTCTGGTAAGCAAGATATTGATATGCTCTAGGTAGTTATAGATAGACTTGGCCAAATCCGTATACTAGGAATCTAAGAGACGCTCTAACTCCCAAGTAGAAGTCTCCTATCGAGAATCATTCTACTTCTAGCGCTCCTTAATAATAGCTTCGAACATAGCCTAATCCTTCTTCTTTGCCTCTAGCCACTGATCTAAAATCTTATAAAGGTCGTCTATATACTACTACTCAAAGTAGGAGATCTTATCTATATCATCTCCTCTAAAGATCTTATATACCTTTATAAAGCGCTTTAGGTACTTGGTAGTGTTATAACTAGAGAAGAGTCTAGGTAATCCCTTATCTATAGGTAAAGGGAATATAACCTAAATAACTTTAGTAAGTCTATCTACTATAATATCTACTTAGCTATAACGCTAGTCTTCTATATTAAAGGTAAAGTTTCTAGACTTTACTAACTATAGCAATTCTAAAGGCGTTCTCCCTAAGGAATTCTTAGTATATCTAGATATAAGAGGTATAAGAAGTAGTATTTTAGGTTATAATATCTATTAAACTAATAAGAAGAGAGGTTATAGTAATTACTATCCTTGATCACGCCTTCCTATTTAGGTTACTTCCTTAAAGGTAATTTCGCTCCTTAAATAGCTAACCTAGGAAGTCCTCCTTCTTTCCTTTAAATCTTCTTACCATAGTTATAACCAGAGCTAGAGTTGATCTACCGTCTTTAACCCTTCTAAGTACGCCTAGTGAAACTATTCCTAACCCTTCTAGTAAGGAATACTCTATAGTGCCCTAGCCCCTATAGCTAGAGATCCTAAGATGATAAGACAGATCTATACTAACCTACTAAAGAGTAGTAATATATAGGCAGAGATAGTCCTACTAGCAAGGGCTAGTACCAAGGTAACTAGGGTTAGGATAGCTATAAGGCTCTCCTCTAGTGTCCTCATGACTCTAGAAGCTCGTTCCTTAACTCTAAGTAGCTCCGACTATACCAATCGATCTTCCGAAATCTCTATCCCTCTAGACAGATAGCGAACTCGCCTAATCTTAACATCTTATCGCTTCTCCCGCTACCGCTAATGGTATCGTTATATTAGAGCAAGAGTGGCCTCCTAGCCTACCGCCAGATATACCGATCTCTTGGCGCCTATATTCGCCCTTCTTAGTTTCCTAACAGATTTGCCATACACGCCTCCGCGCGTAAGTCCTCGTTCCTCTATCACGAACGCTATTATCTACTGTTCTCGAGGTCTAGTAATCTAGTTTGGACCTAGAGCTAAGCTCCTCCCCGATTAAGCCCCTAAAAATATATAAACTAGTACTAGCCTCTCCTGGTAATAGTTATATACCCCTAAGACCAAACCTCTGCCTAGTTAGATAGAGAGGAGCGTTAGCTTAAAGAGTCTAGTGTGTTTAAGTACTTATGGTTATAGCAGACAAGTCTAGCTTCCTGGATAGCGGTTACGATAGACGCGAGGATAGCGATAACGATGCCCCTCTAGGCGGATATAAAAGAGTCTACCTATATGGAAAAAGATAGCCAAACTTATAAAAGAAAGAAGAATCTTATTATCGTATAAATAATGCTATAATAGCAGTCTATTACTATTATTGTTAATCTATTCTATAAAAAACTGTCTCTCGTCCTTGTTATCCCTAGCACCTTCTAGATAGGTACCCCCTATTTATATCTAGTGTATATACGACTTGTTTGGAACCGGAAAAACGAATCTGTAACCTGTGCCCCTCTGGTCATACTAAGAGGTTTCTACCCTAGTCTACTATATAACCATTATATAAACTTACTAAGAAGAATACTAAGTTCTAATAGGAAGAGTAATACAAGCAAGCATTTATATAGATTTATAATACTATTACCAAAGATCTAGTACTAGTATTACTAGACCCTAAGAAGCTATTTGAGATAGAAATAGACGCTTCAGACTACGCCATCGGAGGATAGTTAGGATAACGAGACAAACAAGGGAAGCTATATCCTATAGCTTTCTTTTTAAAGAAGCTCGACAGACTACGTCTTAACTATCTAATCTATAACAAGGAACTACTTACGATTATTAAAGCTTTTAAGGAATAGCGACTATACCTTAGTAGTATAATTAAACCAATATAAGTATATATAGATTATAAGAACTTATAGTACTTCATAATAATAAAGGAGCTTAACGGATGATAAATACGATAGGTAGAGTTCCTCATGGAATTTAACTTTGAGATCTGCTATAAGAAGGGTAAAGAGAACGTATAAGTGGACGCCTTAAGTCGATAAACAGATTATACGAAAGGACGAACGGAAACAATACTACTATTATTTAAGGAACGAATAGATAGAACGCTATACTACGAAATGTAGATACCTATAGACAATGATCTACTTGACTCGTTCCTAGAATATTATATAATCTTTCAAGAAGAAAGGATTAACGAGGTATAGTATTAAGTAGTACCTAGACTAGTAGTACCTAATGGAGTAGAAGAAAAAGACGGGAAACTCTAGTACCGAGGCAAAGTATATATCTATAACAAGGATCAATAGCTACGAATGATTTAAGAACTCTATAAATCGAAACTCGGAGGATATAAAGGAGTTATAAAGACTGTTATATAGGTTAAGAAACACTATAACTTTCTATAGTTGACGGTACGAGTTAAGGAAGTCGTATAGAACTACGATATCTATAATTGAAGTAAAATAGCATGATATAAGCCGTATAGGCTACTTTAGCTACTGCTAATAGCTAACAAACCATAGAGTTCAGTTACGATAGACTTTATTACGAAACTACCAGAATCTAAGGACACGGCTATAGGAGTAATCTATAATAGTATTCTCATTATAGTAGATTGCCTAACTAAATAGGTATACTTCTTCCTATACAAGGAATCCTAGATAGCTAAATAACTAGTAGACGTGATCTACTAGTAAGTCACGTTAATATACGCTTGGCCGAAGGAATAGATCACCGATAGAGATATCAAGTTCGTATCAAAGTTCTAACAGGCATTAATATAACGATTAGGCGTTAATAGCAAACTGTTAACGGCATATTACCTATAGACTAATAGACAAATGGAACGACTAAACCAAATTGTCAAATAGTACCTCTATTCTTACGTTAACTACTAGTAAGACGACTAGGTTATACTATTACTAATAGTATAACTTACCTATAATATAACGCTAATAGAAATAACTAAAGTTATACTATTCTTTATAAACTATAGATATAAAGCAGATCTTAGGCAAGGATTAGAGGTTATAGTACTACAAGTAGTAGTTAAAGTAGAACAAATATATATATTATACAAAAGACTTAAAGAAGAACTTGAGTTTATTAGAACCAGAATAAAGAATTACTACAATAAATATAGGCTCGAGGGACCTTACCTAGAGAGGGGAGACAAAGTCTATCTGGTCATATAAAACCTACGAACCAAACGACCAAGTACGAAGCTAGACTTTAAGAAGGTCAGACCCTTCGTTATCAAAGAACGAATTTCGATATCTAACTACCGACTATCGTTACCGTCATCTATACGACTATAGATAGATATTTTTTATATTTCACTTCTCAAACTAGTACTAAAAAATGCTAAGGTTATTATAAACATCGAAGCAGAGGACAAAGAGGAAGAATAGGACGTCGAAGAAATTCTAGATTTATATATTATTAATAGGGAACTATAGTATCTAGTTAAATAGCTTGATTTTAGACTAAAGGACAACTTATAAGAACTAGTTAAGAATTTAAATTGCCCTAAGAAACTAGAGCAGTTCTACCGGCGGAACTCTAACCGGCCATAAGAATTAGTCCTAAAGCCTATTCTTTAATAGAAAAGGAAGGGAACTCACCAGAACTAGGACCTAGATCTAACCTAATCGACTCCTAATCGAGTATACCAAAAGCACCTAACACTTAGGCCTAACCCGCGAGGGCCTATATCTCCGACATTAGCAGAGGAGTATCTAGTTCTTCCTCCTCTTCTAGACAAGCTACGCCACGACGAAAAACTTTAGTACTACGATCGTATAGGGATTGCTATAAACGACGTAACCGACTTAAACGACTTAGCGTCTAAGCAAGTAGTACCTCGGTTTTAGTAATCTCCTTCGAAACCTTCTCCTGCTCTAACAAATTCGAAAGGACTAAGATAGTTAGTAACCTAAGACTATAAAGAAAAATAACAAAGAACCTATAGGTATCTATAACGTTTAGACTACTATACTTCTTGCCTATATAAATATAGTTCTAATACTTGTTCAAACCCTCTATTATTATATAACGTTTCTATGGCTTTACGTTCTAATAACGCTTACAAGGTATAGTAACCTCGTAACCATCTCGCTTAATCTTGATCGTAATAGTATAACGTTTACGTTTAAGATTACGACGGTTCCTAAGAATACGATTAGCTATAGTAGAAGGAAGTTAGCAGAAGAAGGACGATACCTACTAGAAAAGGGGGTATTAATGGTATTTGAAACAAGTCATAGGAAGCTTTTAGGTCGAAAGCCCTAAAGAGGGGGCATCGTATTATAAGCTAACTATATACCACGACCCGGCAGGGTACAAGGGGCTAAATGAGCCACTAATTAAGAAGGGCACGAAGCGAGGCTAGCATGGGATCGCTAGAGAGCACGGGCTACCACAAGTGAACAATTGCTAAAAAGGAAAGATAGCAAAGGATAGCTAGCTACTAAAGGCGATCTAAGGACAGGATAGAAGGGGACTATAAGCGATCGGTAGGAGTATATATATATATAAATAGTCACTTGTTATAGTAGACTCTGGGAGTTTACTAGTGGTAGTAATTATAATTATAGTACTTATACTAATATTGCCGACTACTGTAAGAGATAACTTTAGTGTTGTTATAAACCCTTTGGCTTTACCGAATCCCTTAGACGACCTATACGCTTGTCCTGCTTTACCTACCTTCGTCTAAACCCTTTCAGAAGAAGTCTAAGTTAGGTTTGTTATAATAACCAACACCTAAGGAATCGAAAGACCCGGACCTAATGTTCTATTCCTCTAGGAACGAATCGAATAGTACTGTAATAAAGTTTTCTAGCTTAACACGGAACTACGCGAATAGGATAGACGCTTGACTCGACTTGCCTAGTAGAGCGATAAGATAAGGGACGAGATAAGGAAACTCTGATATATCATAGAAACTATTAAAGGAGAACAGCCTATGATATATAATAGACCTAATAGCTACATTAAGTATTATGACGACTAGTAACTTAGCTATAATGTATAGAACCTAGAGTACTAGTTTATACATACGAACTATAGAAAAGACGAATATATATAGGAAAACTATTAGAAGAAATATTCCTACCTTAGCACTAGGGTACCTATAGTCTATATATAGTAGGAAGGGTTTAGGAAAGAATTCTAATACCTTCTAGGTAACGCTATATAATTATACCTATAATATAAGGCATATATATAGGTGTCCTGGTTTTAATATATAGTATACAAATGCTAATATTATTTTCGCGACAAGTTCGAGAACAATTACTAGCCAACCTAATAAGGAAATAAGGATAGAAGCCTCTGCCCTATAGAATAGGTCTATAATATAGGAAACAGAGTAGCCGAATTGCTCTAGAAGATCGAAGCCTATGATCTAGAAGGCATTATAATAGTTCTAAAACAAGCCTAGCCTAGGTACTACAGAATAGGACAAGACGTATAAGACTTGTGCTAGAATAACGACTATCTCTACTATACGGACGAAAAGAAATCACGGATTTAGGAGCTTTAGATACAGCTATAGTATATATAATAGAAAATAGAACGGACCTAATGGTAGGAAACCGCTAGTATATAATAGCTTACGGAAATAAGTATGATTAATAAAGCTGCCACTAGACGAATGCTCGAAGAAATTGGTATCGACCTAGGAAACGGGCTAAGGCCCTTCGAGGGGCCCGAAAACCATTGACGCTAGCGTAATAGCAAGTAGTAACGTAGTATAGGAGGAACTACTATAGGAAACTACTATATTAAGACCTCCCGGTAGAAATATAGGAAATCGCTATAATTTTTAGGCAACGACGACAAGACAAGCGATTATAGATAACGGTATAATAGAAATAATATAAAATGCTTATACTAGTAGATAGTAGAGTAGAGATAAACCTAATCTTGCTAATACTTATAAATTAGCTATAGATACCTTAGAGAATAAAGTAGAAGTATAGTATAGTTAAGGGACCATTTCTAATATAATAGATATATAGGGAAACTAAACCTATTAATATTACTATAGTAGGGAAGACTATAGTAGTTATATTTAGTATTATAGATATAGGTAACGATAAAGACATAATACTAGGACTACTATAGTATAAAGACTATAACCTAGACATTAGCTAGAAGAATGGTAGCTACCTATAACCCCGAACGGAGTCGTATTTGACTAGCGTGATAGGGAGTATACAAGGATCGTGACAGAAAGATACCTAGGGAAGGGCACGTTCTATAGATCTACTACAAGAGACAGGTAGTAGTAGATAGACTATTACAGACTCTAGAAGAAGTAGTATAACGATATCGACATTACAATAGGAGGAACGAGCTAAACCGCTAATAGCTATTCTTTATTAACGAATGTAGAGCACTATAACTAGAGCAGTAGGCAGAGACAGGAGAAATCGCTAGCATTGCTATAGACGGAACCAAGTTCGTATACTATTAGAAAACCAAGAAACGAGACAAGACTAGGGAAGTACCGAAGGAGTACAAAGGACACCTAGCATTTAAACCAAAACATCTAGAAGGATTATTAGAATATAGCCTATAGGATCACGAGATCAAGCTTAAGGAAGGAGTATAACTAAAGTTCTTTAAGATCTACTATACGAGCTAGGTATAGAACGAAGAACTTAAGCGATATTTGGAGGAGAACCTTCGAAGAGGATATATCCGCCTATCGATATCGCTAGCAGGCTACCTAATCCTATTTATACCTAAGAAAGATGGAAAGCTATAGTTATATATCGACTATTGGTAACTTAACGAATAGACTGTAAAAAACCGATACCCGTTACCATTAATCTTATGGCTCCGAGATTAGTTAATAGGAGCCTAATATTTTATACGTCTTGACTTGCTATCAGCCTATAACTATATATAGATTAAGGAAGGCAACAAGTAGAAAACGGCCTTTAGGATACCCTATAGCTATTATAAGTACCTTATTATGCTATTTGGACTTACAAACGTACTGGTAACGTTCTAAGCCCTAATTGATCGAGCTATCTAACCCTTTCTCGACAAATTTATAGTATATTATCTCGACGATATACTTATTTTCTCTAAAACGATAGATAAACACTAGAAGTATATAAAAGTAGTATTAGACGCGTTATACGTATATAAGCTATTAGTTAACAAGGAAAAGAGCGAATTCTATATTAAAAAGATAGTGTTTCTAGGATACGAAATATCCCTAGGACAAATCCGGATAGAACCTTCAAAGGTCGAAGCTATTAAGGAGTAGCTATAACCAATGTTAGTTATAGAAGTACAAAGCTTCATCGGGTTTACAAACTTCTACCAGATGTTTATTAGGAACTTTGGAGCGATCGTATAACCGTTATATAAACTTACTAAGAAGAATACTAAATTTCAATAGGAAGAACGACACGAGTAAACATTTACGTAGATTTGCGATACTATTACCGAAGATCTAGTACTAGTATTGCTAGACCCTAAGAAGCTATTTAAGGTAGAAACGGATGCTTTAGACTATACTATTAGAGGATAGTTAGGATAACAAGACAAACAAAGGAAGCTATACCCTATAGCCTTCTTCTTAAAGAAGCTTAATAGGCTATATCTTAATTATCTAATCTATAATAAGGAACTACTTATAATTATTAAAGCTTTTAAGGAATAGTAACTATACCTTAGTAATACGATTAAACTAGTATAAGTATATATAGATCATAAGAATTTACAGTACTTTATAACGACAAAAGAGCTTAATAGACGACAAATATAATAGGTAGAATTCCTCGCGGAATTTAACTTTAAGATCTGCTATAAGAAGGGTAAAGAGAACGTATAAGCAGACGCCTTAAGTTAACAAACGGATCATACGAAAGGACGAACGGAAATAATACTACTATTATTCAAGGAATAAATAGATAGAACGCTATACCACGAAATATAGACACCTATAGATAATAATCTACTTAACTCGTTCTTAGAATATTATATAATCTTTCAAGAAGAAAGGATTAACGAGGTATAGTATCAAGTAATACCTAGACCAATAGTACCTAGTAGAGTAAAAGAAAAAGATAGAAAACTCTAGTACCAAGGCAAAGTATATATCTATAATGAGGATCAGTAGCTATAAATGATTTAAGAGCTTTACGAGTCGAAACTCGGAGGATATAAAGGAGTTACGAAGACTGTCGTATAGGTTAAAAAACACTACGACTTTCTATAGCTAACGGTACAAGTTAAGGAAGTCGTATAGAACTACGACATTTACAATTGGAGTAAAATGGCATAATATAAGCTATATAGGCTACTTCAGCCACTGCTAATAGCTAATAGACCCTAGAGTTTAGTTACAATAGACTTTATTACGAAGCTGCTAGAATCTAAAGATACGGCCATAGGAGTAATCTACGATAGTATTCTCACTATAGTAGATTGCCTAACTGAATAGGTATACTTCTTCCTATATAAGGAATCCTAGATAGCTAAATAACTAGTAGACGTAATCTATTGGTAAGTCGTATTAGTATATATTTAGCCAAAAGAATAGATTACCGATAGAGATATAAAGTTCGTATCGAAGTTCTAGTAAGCGTTAATATAACGATTAGGCGTCAAGAGTAAACTATTAATAGTATATTACCTATAAATAGACGGACAAACGGAATGACTAAATCAAGTTATCGAGTAATACCTCTGTTCCTATATCAACTATTAGTAAGACGATTAGGTTATACTATTACTAGTAGTATAACTTGCCTACAATACGATACTAATAGAAACGACTAAAGTCATACCGTTCTTTATAAACTATAGATATAAAGCAGACCTTAGGCAAGGGCTAGAGGTTATAGTACTAAGAGCAGTAGTCAAAGCGGAACAAATGTATACACTATATAAGAAGCTTAAAAAGGAACTCGAGTTTATTAGAACTAGAATAAAGAGCCACTATAATAAACATAGGCTCGAGGGACCTTGCCTAGAGAAGGGAGACAAAGTCTATCTAATTATACAAAACCTACAAACTAAATAACTAAGTACAAAGCTAGACTTTAAGAAGGTCAGACCCTTTATTATCAAAGAACGAATTTCGATATCTAACCACCGACTATTATTACCATTATCTATATAACTATAGATAGATATTTTTTATATTTTACTCCTTGAACTAGTACTAAAAAACGCCAAGGCTGCCATATATATCAAAGTAGAAGATAAGGAAGAAGAATAGGACGTCAAAGAAATTCTAGATTTACATATTATTAACAGGGAACTATAGTATCTAGTCAAATAGCTCGATTTCAGACTAGAAGACAACTTATAGGAACTAGTTAAGAACTTAAACTACCCTAAGAAACTTAAACAATTCCATTAGCAGAACCTAGATCGACTAAAGGCAAAACTAGGACAGAACCGAAAATATTATTATTATCATTATTATTAGTCCTATACTACTATGCTAATAAGCATACCAGAGCCTCTCTAGTTATTTATAAAGGAAACTATACCTAATAGGCCGGATAAAAACCTCTGTCCCTCCTTTAACGCCCGATCCGGAATACTGATACACTACAAAGAAAAGGAGAAGTAGCTAGAACAGCCCTAAAGAGGCCTTCCCTCCCGGTCTAGCCTCCTCGTAAGGTGGTATTCCGGGAGCCTCCCTAGGTCTATCAGCCACTATAGAACCCTCCTTGCCAAACAATGGTTATAGGCCCCTATACCCTATAAAACGAGGTCTAGGTCCCTTTGCGACCGTATCTCCTAGGATTCCTACGTTCGGCTTCTTAGTAGGTTCGGGCACCAGATAACCAGGTGCTCCACGGTCTCCCTCCCTTGGCCATAGGCATAGTAGGGGGTACTAACCCCTAGGACTTGAACCCTAAAAAGGAAGTCGCGGAGGCTAATAGCCCCTATACAGGCCTATACTAGTAGGGAGCTCTAGGCCTTCATTAGGCCCTGGTGCCTTTGTAGGCCTTCCCCCGTAAAAACTAGGTACGGGGGGTCCTTGTCTAATATGTGCTATATCCTCCTACCGGCTTAGTCGGCCCTCTAGCGGTTACTCTAGCTAGCTACCACGGCTAGCTCCGTAGCCCGTAGCCTCCTCTATAGGGTCTGTAGGGGGGGTTAACCCCCTCTATAGCCCTCCTAAACCTACTACCGGACTATCGACCTTACTACCTCTAGGGCTATAGGCTTCGGCTCTTGGCCCTTTGCCCCGGTCCTTCTCTTCCGGAACCTCTGGCTAAGCCTATT